>NC_046380.1:4095003-4157926 GCF_011125445.2 Fundulus heteroclitus | reverse complement strand
GTCCACACAGATGACATTTGCTAATTGTTGTCAAAAAGCCTGACTTCTATCAGCAACATTAACTGACAACAATGATTTTGTTTCCTGTATTTGTGCATTATGATGACAATGTTCACACATGCATGCAACTGATTTAAGAAGCAAGTCACTACAGCTTTCATTGCGTTCTGGAGGATGACCGGCTGCCATATTGGATTCTGAGGGTCAGATTGCTTGCTGCCCTCATTTTCCAAGTCACAGATTCCAGTAAATTTACTGACTTGAGTCTGGAAGGTGAAACTAGAAAGCAAGAATAAAACCAGGGTTGCAAATAGTGAAGAGGGCATGAGCTTTAGCACGTTGACTTTATTTATGTAAGGAAAATGTCTGCAGGATGTGACCGGCTACAGTGGTCAACGAGGGACATAACCTCAGTCTGTCTTGTAAAAAGGCCTTTTAATAACAATGTAATTTTCTGTAAAAATATTTTAATTAGCCTCATAATATTTATGCAATATTAAAGCATAGTTACGTTGGTCTCCCAGTATCAGAGGCAGGGAGAACTGCAGTTAAACGACATGTTCAAGATAATTAGTTAATATGGATGCATAAAATGCATAAATAAATCTAATCTTTGCAATTTATTTAATAAGATATATGGCATGGCTTTTAATGTATATACCTGAAAATTACAAAAAGAGAGCAGTAGAAAGTAAGTTGAGCTCTGAATCTTTAAGTTTGTGCAAAGTGTGAGTCCTTCTTCCAGACTTAGCTGCACCTTTGTCTCCGCTATTAATCTTTAAAAGTTAACCAAAATAAATAAGCAGGAATCTAGAAAATTATCTTGAAATCATTCATGTGAGGATCTCAAAGCTTTGTGATCCTCACATAAAGGAGATCACATATAGGAGCTTGTTGCTTGTGACTTTTTCTTTAGGTAATGCTGGTGGCTGCTTGGTTTTGTTTTGCTGGAAGAAAGGAAGAGAGAGTGTAATTATCTCCAAAAGTCAGATTCACTTACCCGTATGGATGTTGCTGTGTGATTAAGTGACATATTTACTTCCACTGCAGGGCTGACAGATTTATACGGGAGGGCTCAAGACAGGTGGAGAGAAGATCTAGTCGAGCTGAAGAGAGGAATCTGCTCCTGGAAAGAGAGAAGCTGAACCCTGGAGATCCAGATCCTCCGGCTGAAAGGTCGCCAAGATGAGTAGAGATGCAGTTTGATCTGAGGAGGGCCAGAACCACGTGAAAAGCACTCAACATAACCATAAACTACAAAAATACTGGTGACCTAGCTGCACAGTTTGTGCTGCTAGTTATCCGAACAAAGTTAATCTCAAACTGAACACCGAAAGAACCGTTCCGGATCAATCAGAATCGACTCTGATTTGATTTGACAAGCAAGCAGAAACTACATGAACACTTCACGTTCTCCGGAGACAGATACCGTTTAACCCTGGCTGGTGTGTGTTTGAGTGTTTCTCAATGCAGGAATCCTGCCTGGTTGGTCAGGTTCCCTGGAAATCACATCATACTGCGGAGGTTCGTTTTAAATTTGAATTACGCCGCCAGCACAAACACGAGTTTCTGGGAAAGAACAACATGAGGGCTGCCAAATTAAAAGTGAAAGTGCTCAAGCTAAAACACTCCACCAGTTAACAGACAATCAGGTTTGATTATCTTATATCAGAGCATGTAACTCAAGAAGCACACATTTGATCAACAACATCCTCTCAGAAGCTTTTGTCAAGATTATCTCTTAAAAACAACAAAGATTTGTAAAGATATGGTTAAAAAAACAGCAACAGGGAACAAAATCTAAAACTTGATAACTTGAGAGAAATCTGATTAAAGATGAATTATCTCGTACAGACCTCTTCTAGTATAAGGCCTCCTTTAACTTTGGATTTTAAGGCACTGACACGACTTCTATAATCGGTCAATCTGGAAAGACAAACTCCAGTTTGAAATGCATGTGACGATGCGGTGGCCTTCCTACGGCAGTAGCTTGGAAAGTAACGTTAAATTTGGGACGTGCTAAAAGGACAGAGGCAGTAATTGCTGTTACTCCCACAACCTGTGTGAACATTTCAACAATGAAGTCGGGGGAATCATGCACTGAAAATCAAAGATCTGCGTATTTTCACCACCCACTGTGAGACAATCAAACCAAGGCTCTGAAATTGGTTTTACTTGTCCTGTTTCTTTATTGTTATATACACCATATGGGCCAGTGCCCAAGCGCCCTCCCACCCCCAGATCAAGTCACAACAGACCCATCAGAGCGAGTAATGTAAAACTGGTGAATAATAAGAGAATGTAGCAGAGTGAGGGAAACGGGTCAATATGGTGGTGGTTAAACACCACAAACTCAACACTGAAGTTTTGCGTTAGGGAAGCTCTAACAAGCGTCAGGGGAGCTCGATGCATTCTTGATTAACCCCAAACGAGCTAGAGAGATCATCAGAACTAGTCAGGTGTAAATGGGTGCTAATAAATAATTAGCTTTACCACGCAGTCTTGTGAAGCCCTAATAAACCTTTAATAGTATCAGTTGAGAAACTACATGTGCAGCGTACACATAATGATAATCTGTATTTTTATTATTTACATACTTTTAGAAAGATTTACATGGTGGGGGTTAATTGTTAATAAAACTGAAACCACATGACCGATTCTGTTCAAATTTCCAAATGCCGGGCACAAACCAGCAACACATGAGCAAACCAGACAGAGGTCAGCACCACACTTTGTTTTGTTAGATGACATTCATTTTTTATGACTGCAGGGATTTAAAAAAATGCCTTTAAGTTTGTATTTCAACAGATGACTGAATTCAGATGTTTATTTTTGCTTCACACAGGGTGAAATATAGCAACTGTGTTTTTGTTTCTGACAGGATTGATGAGCTAATGTTTTAGTATCGCAATAATTATTAACAATTCTTAAAAAAAAATGTGTGTAATTCTTTTACCTCAGGATTCTTTTTTGGCTGCTCTTGTTGTCATGTCACCAATATGTTTTGTACAGAAGTTGCTTTAACCATATTTTATGAATAAATTGATTTGCAATAAACCCTGAAAACAGCAGCTGTCTGAAATATTCTTCGAACCACTTTGTGTTTTTGAAGACAATCGTCCTTTAGCTTTTCCATCCAAGGTACTCGGGGGTTGATGAGGTCAAACTCCTGCTTAACGGGGGAAAACTGAACCCATTTCAACTCAAACTCTCCCTCTATGATCCTCATTTCCATCTCCAGTTTCGTGTTCATCCTCGCTGTCCAGCATCATCCCTGAATGTCCATCTGGATGCCAAACTGCAAAAATTACCTTTTTTTTTTTTTAGCATACTTTTTAAAAACTTTGTTTTGTTTCAAATGCTGCAGTAACATTTTTTTTAAGTCTGTTATCTAGCTGTAAGAAGCCTATCCAACAACAGGGGATTCAGAGAAACTTAAATAAAAAAATATTTCAACAGGTGTCCACACACAACTCCACCTCCTGGTAAAGTCATTGCAAAAAGCAACACTCTAAAACAGCCAGAAGTGGAAATGGTTATAATTTTTTGTATTTCTTTTCCTAAACAGCTGGATTTTATTTAAAAGTTTGAATAAATTGTGAACTGATGCAGTTAGTTTGCTTTCTCCAGTTTGATAGAGTTAGCGGCTAAACAGCATGATGCCTCATAAAGGAATCGTCCATTTGGGACTAGGGCTGGACGACAATTCAATAAAGATATATATCGATCAATAGACGTATATCGATAGAAAAAAAGTTCAATAGAATAACAGTTTTCCTTCCTTATGTATTTATAGCCATGTACGTTAATATTACAGTCATTACATCCTCCCAACCAATCACACCGCAATTTACACTGAATTCAATGCTTGTGTGTTTTGTATCTAAAAATAGGTTGCTAAGCAACAGCATAAAATGGCCATGGCTGCACTTAAAATATGTTTTGAATCTTCTGAGTTTCCTTTAGAGAGGAAACTTTTTGACCAATCAGTATGGGGGATTAGATTGAACTGACTTTGTAAATGGCCGTGAGATGATGTGTATTGTTAATGCTATTTAATGCTATTTAAACATAAATAAATTGAATTGAAATCAGTCAGAATCTTTTTTTGGCTTGGCTTGGCATGTCTAGCAGAAACCCTCAGATGGCTGAGTGCCAAAGAAAAGCCCAAAAGATTTACTTTCACAAGTGGAGCACTGTAAAAATAAAAGTACATGTAAAAAAAAAGGTTTATTTTTATTTGGAATTTCCTAAAATGTGATGGATGCAGAGGACACAGAAGTAAAGGACCCCCAGAGCACAAGAGCCACAAGAACAACTGTACCCCACGCCACCTCCCCACCAGAGGAGAGATTACTGACCACATTACAGAAGCCTCCTGGGAGTTGCAATGATGAGACCACAGGCCCAATCTGCAGTCGGCCACTCAAAAGCGACTCAGCAGTGACTATAAACACAAGTAAAGAGACCCGGCCAGTGTTGCTGCTGCCTACAGACAGTGGAAGGGTCCACTGATAGCATATAGCGTTATAAGTGGCTTGTGTTATGGAAATATCGAATAATTTTTGTGTTAAACATGCATTTTTCTTAAAGCACAAAGAGTTACCTTCTAATTACTAAAACTGTGTGGCATGGAGTCTACAGAGGGGGAGGTTTGCAGCAATAAATCCATTCAAGCACTTGTAGATACCCCCGGCACTGAGAGGCACCGCAGGTTTTATGGGAGACCTCTCAAGATGACATACAGCTTTTTTATGGTTCTTAATGTTTTTCCTGGTACAATCTTTAAACCACCTGGGCTGTTAATTAAAAGTTAGTTCGTACGTTGACAGTTGAGGATCTGTTTTGCTTGTGGGAAGATAAGCGCCTGGAGACCGTATCCGTGGACCACACCCCCAAATTACTCCGTGAGGAGCCGAGCGCCGATAATAAACATGCGATTGGGGGTTTGCTGGCAGACAGATGCATACAATGGTCGTGGAGGGGGACTTCGGTAATATACTAAATGAAGCTTTATGGTAATATTGTGTTTGTCTCCCTTTGGAATTCCAATTGTAATAAATAAATGCATATTATAAGTGTTTTGTCTCTGATACTTGTTTTCTTCTTTTGCTGCCAAATCTCCGAACCGAGTGAGGCGGGCCGTAATGAATGAAACAGGAAGAACTAGAGGCTGTCTTAACACTTGGTTTTCACTGTCACATCAACTAAAAGCTGGAAGAGTGGATTCAGTCAAATACGTCTCGTGTTTAACCGACTAATTTGATTATTAAAGGTACAAAATCAATGATCAGAGTCACATCAAGGCAATGAAAACACCCCCGATTATAATTAATCTACGGGTTTGTTTATCAATGTAGGTCTCTATCCTTATTTGTGACTGAGGCTGAGTTTCATCAAGCCTCTATGGTCCAACATTTTTCCCTCAGCTGCAACACTTGAAGCACTCAGGGGTTCACGCTGTGTCTTTACACATGATCCAGCTGCTGATGTTCTCCCTCTTTTCACCTCCATGCACTTTGAGCCTGTTACAGTTTATAACCATTTCTCATCTTAGTCTCCGCGCTGACCAGACATTATATGTCCTCTATGGCGCAGGGTCCTCTAGTGCGTATTTACGCAAGCCGAAGGCTGAGTTTGAAGTTCTCAGAACACATGTTTGTGGTCGGAGCGGACGGAATGATTACTTTCTGCTTTGCTTTTAGCACTTGAATAGTCTTAAAGTCGTAATCCTACAGGAAATATAGCACTTTTTATACATTGCTACCCCAGATTTGATGAGTATAGGTGCAGCTGTTCAAAATCTGTCTCTTTCTGGTTCCTAAATGACAGAAATCACTATTTGGCAATGTCTGGTACCAGCATAATCTATACTTAATGATACCTGTTTGAGGCAGTGAGGTGGGCGGAGTTGTTCCCCCATTGGTGTGCTGCGCGTGAGGAACAAACAGTGGAAAAATGCATAAAGAAAGTAAAAAGGCTCCTTTAGAGGGAACAGGAGGAATGATGGGTCTGAGCTGAAGCCCCCAATGTTACAAGTTCCTTAAAATTAACTTATCCAATAACCTGCACCCATGGTTCTGAGTGAAGGCTTTATCTGGCAATCACTCTCTCCCCTTGTCACTTGCCAAAACCAGAGGTATTTTTCTTTTTGCTCCCACTAAATACAATACTAAGAAGCCTTAAAAATAGATTTTGAAGACATAAAAAGCATTTTTGATTAAATTCAAGGATGACATTTTTATATTCAGTTTTCAGTTGTTTTTTTAGCATGCTGAATGTATGTAGTGAATGTGGAGAGGAAACCAGAACCGGGTCCAGTATGAACAGCCAGCTATCCAGATGAGCTCTAAGCCGGTTTTCAAGTCCAGAGGATGAAACAGACCATATGCAGATAATCACAGTGAAAACTCTGCTTTTCATTTCCAAAGCACAGTTCCTGTGAGGAACTAACGTCTTCTGAAGCACAGCTCGTGTCTTTATGTTGTCCACCAATTTGAGAGACAAACAGATCCATCTGCAGGTTTTCAAACAGGAAGGCATTAAAGGAGCTGGATATTTGTTTTGACTTTTTTTTTCTCTTTGTCCTTTCTGAACCTGTGCCATTGGTTGGCTTTCGACCAATCAAACAGCCGGTCTTCAGACTCTAAACATTTCTTTGGTAGTAATCCAGCACTTGCTTAAGAGTGAAGTCTCAAACATCTTCAACAGAAGTCCTCATTTTGTGGGATCTTGACTGACTCTTTTTGGAGGAGCGGCAGATTTACCTGCAGGTGAGAAATAAATTTTTCTGTGTTGTTTTCTTCCTCTCAGCTCTGAATGCCTGAGACGCTTCTCATACCTTGAGACAATGAGCTAACCCTGCTCCTCTTGTTCTCTTAAAGAAAATAGGCTCGTTCTTCAGAGACTTACTGAATAACTTTAACACTCGAAACATCAAATGTGATGCTTTTAAAAAAGAAAAGCTGCAGTTTTTCACCTGATTTATTTAGGATTCTTAATTTAGCAGAAGCCTTAACGTCTGTTTTTACATTAATGCTACAGTAAAAAGCTGTTTTAGAAAGTGGATTTACACCAAATATGCTCAAGACTTTGACCTTTTTGTACCAGCAAGCAGCCGGAAATTTACTTTTTTATTATTATTACTGAATATACAGATAACGTTAAACTTAAATACAAGTTTAAATTCTCAAACTAATAAACAAGGAATGTTTAAAAGTTATATGGAAACTTTTCAATGCTTTAAAACCTGACTGAAATATTATATTTACTAATATGTCATCAGCCATATATATTTAAAAGGGAAGACTTTGACTTTAAAGACGCAGTTCATCCTAATTAAACATGATTAAACCTCGGCATTCATACATAAATGATTCATTTGTATCCCTAATTATTTTTTTTACTTTATTTGTACAAATATAATTCTGACACACATAAATTTGAGTGTTTTTTCAGGTCTTGTCAGTAATAATTTTCAGCTGCTGGCCAGGGATTAGATGGCTCTGAAATATGACTCTGTCAGTAAGACGCTGAATGCATGGAAAGGGTTTTAAATGTTTTTTTTTTTTAGAAGAAAATCTATGGGATCCTGGAGACATTAACACTCAACAACAGGAGTCAACACTTTAAGGACAAGTGTGTCTGTTTGTCTTGGCCTGCTGTTATCTGCAGCAGCATCGAGTGATCTCTACAACAATGTGTTTGATGACTTCCAAGAATCATGCCACTGCACAAATACTGAGAATTACTGCGTCACAAAAACCAACAAAGACAAACAAATCTTGTTCTTATGAAGAAAACTGTGTCAGTCAGTCAACCCATCCTTTATTTGGGGAGGACCTTTACACACCCAGGTCATGGAAGTGCTTTACAGATCCATTGAAAAACAAACAGGAACAACAACAAATGGCCAGTAAAAACAACAATACAAAAGTATGTAGAAGAAAATAAAAGACTAATAATAAGAACAGCCCGACATTTCTGCTCAACTGGACTGAAATTAGAACTGTTGGGGTTTAAAAGGGATAATACAGGGTATTAGGTTTCCTTACAGACAGAGGAAGATGGTTCCAGAGTCTGGGAGCAACAACAGAAAAGGTTCTGTCTCCTCGGGTCAGCAGACGAGTCCTAGAAGCATCTAGAAGCAACAGGGAATCTGACCTGGGAACGTTGTTGTGTAAAAGCTCTGTTAGATCTTAAAATCAGTCCTAAAACATGCAGGAAGGAGGAAATGGAGGTAATGAGCTCATGTTGATCGTTACCCGTTAGCAGCCGGGCAGCAGCGTCTTGGACCAGCTGCAGGCGACGTAGACGGAAGCTGCCCGAGTTGAAAACTTTCAAGGTTTTCTGAAAAAAGAAATTATAAATTTATCCTCTGTGTTGTTGCCATGTCGAAAGTCTGAGCCACAGTGAACAAACGGATTCAGTAAAACAATGGAGCCACAGAGTCACACCTGAGACGCACAGAACTCAGAACCGAGCCAGGTCAGAATCAGAAGGCGGGCCTGATCAGTATTTTAACCCTTTGTGAAGCTGCGGCAACCTTGGTTTGATTCACTCTGCAGTACAGACAAAAATGGGAATGCAGCCGTTTTATCTTCCCACATGGTAAAAACAGGTCACTTTAAAAGATTACAAGATAATAAATACGATTGTTTTTAAAGGGGATAATTATTGCTGACAATGAAAACTAATCATCTGTGCTTTAAAATTAAATGTAATGTAATAATAAGAAAACACCTGAATAAAATGAACCTATTAGTTTTTGAAATCAGCTAAAATTAAAGGAAAAAAATGATGGTGGGAAATAGATTTATGGCTTTCAAATTATGCAATTTGTCTGCAGACTTTGGCTTCTTCTGGAGCTTGGACAGTTTCCTTAACGGTACTGATTTAAAGAAACACTGGACAGGCTGGAGCTTGATGCCAGACTGATGGAGGTGCTGGTGTGGCACTAACTTAACATGTAGGAGCAGGTCGGTCCCACCTGTTTTCTGTAAGGACGTTCTTTTGAGAAACTGACCCGAAACCACCCAGTTTGGGTGCAAGTTATAGAGAGAAGCTAATGATAAATCAACAGTGACAAGAAGAAAGGAGTCCATTAATCAAAAAATTTTCAATAATAGACCTAAAAGTGGCACCATGTTGATTTTAAATGTTTTTCTGTCAAATTACAAAGACTGAAAAGCCTAAAATCATCTGAATTAGACTCATTAATAAAAACACGCCTTGTTCTTAAAACTGGTCCAAGATGAGGCTGCAAAGATCAACCACCTGCTCAAGCCGCCTCTGGCTGTCCATAAATCGTCCTGCACAGTTGTGACCTCTCACAATCATCCCTGTGAACCAGTGGAGCCGTGAAGACACCAAAAGCTTTTCATGCCCTCCTGCTGCTTGTTGTAAAGCACTTCCTCTACCTTCTCTCAGAGCTGCTGATGTTTTGTGCACTGTGGGGCAAGTATGTTGTCATTGTTGCAGAAGCTCAGATATTGGATATTTTTGCTCTATTGAGATTTTTAAAAGCTCCTAAATGTCAGGTTTTACGGTTCTGATCAAACATAAAGATTCTGATCAAACATAAAGAGATTAAATCAAATCTACTACCACAGGTGCCAAACCACACCTGTTTTCTCTCGCCTTGGTCCACACCTTGTTGTGTCTCCTTTAGCCCTCAAGCAAACTAACTGTAAAAGCTCTCACCTTTTATTAGTCACGTCTGCAGTTAAACAAATAACCACTACCAAAAGACAACATGTCCCAGAGTATGTTCAGACACAATGGGCTCATTAAAATGCTAAAAATATATTTTCTGCTCTGTGTTTCCCGCTTTCAGCCACCATGAAAATTGCAGCCTTTAACATTCAGAAGTTTGGACGCAGCAAAGTTTCGGACCCGGAGATTCTGAAGATCCTTGTTAAGGTAAAACCTTTAGCCAGATAATGAAAGTTACACCTGCTGGTTTGGTAAAAATGGGTTTAAATTAAATATTTGTGTTTGCTTTGTTACTGCAAGTGAGAAAAAAGGAACCCCTTGATTTTAATTACTGATTCATCAAGATGTTAACCCGAGTCTATGACCTTTCAGATTATTTCCCGTTATGACATCATCGTGATCCTCGAGGTGGTGGACGTTACCGGGAAATCAGTGGAAACTCTGATGAAAGAACTCAACAAGTTAGTAAAGGCAAACAGAAACACTTTGCAGAAACAAGTTGAACTGAAGCCAGAGGTTTATGTCCACTCGTCAACTTTATGAATACCATGTTAATTTGGATGAATATATGACAGACAAATGTGGTGGCCTTTAAAGGTGCCATGACATTACCGTATAAACCATTTCATGTAGTTGATATGGCTGCATATGTAAACTCTTCAAAAAATGTCAACTTGTTGTTTTGTCAGGCCCAATGTCACTCCTTAGTAAAAGGGTTGGTTGCGGTAATGATATGCAGCTCTACCTCGTTGACTTCACTCTGATTGGCTACAACCATTATTTTATAAACAGGTGTGCTCTGACTGTAGAATATGTAATACGCAGAAAGACAAGAAGTCCCAGTGGTCAAATTCCAGCCTGCGTGGAGATTAGATGTACTCCCTCTGTATGCCTGGGTTCTGTCTGGGTAATCCTACTTCCTCACTGTTATGCCATAAGCTGGTTGAATATGCTTATTATTATTATTAATTATAATTTGGTATTATAATTTAAATAATAAATCATTCAACTCAAAATTCCGTTATAACAAATATAGTTCAAATGGTGGTGATGTTAGCTATAAGCTTATAAGTATTTATACCACTAATGCATTAGTTAACTTGCTGTTATGAACTCGTTTATGCTGGAATAAATGATCACGTCGGACTGTTAGCCGACGAGGTTTATCCAGCAGGCTGTGAGAACCCCAATGTAACCGCAATTAGAGTTTAAATCCTTATCCTTATCACCATCCAATGATATTGTCTCTGTATTAATATCAGATGTTAACTCCAAAGGAGGTTAGCTCTGATTTCTGAATAACCATGTAACTGTGAATTGGACGGAACACAAAACAATGTCTATTCCGCAGTCGTTGGTTTTATTGAACCAAAAGCAATTCCCTGTTACAGTAATTCTCTGATTCAAACAACTTTGGAATTCTTACTCATTACTAAACTAAAACATGTAAAATATATGTGGAAATAAAGAACAAACAAAAATAAACAATGGATTAAAATGAGCGGTTAGCAGATCTTAACTTAACTCACAGTTCAGATACACGTCACCCTCCCAAGATGGCTGCTACGATGACGTATGAGGGGAGGTCCTAATGACGTAACCACGCTTACGCTGATGGGATAATGCCTCGCTTAGAGAGGGCGCAGCTAACTGGGAGTTTAAAGCAAAGCCCGCGACTTGAACTCGGACAAAAAGATTAAATTGATAAGAAGAAGCGAAAAGAGAGAGGGGGGGAAAGCAGGGAAAAAGATGAAAAGAAATGAAGCAGTAACCCACGGCGGGGTTATTGATGGATCACAAATCAACACAGCAAAATCAATTATAAAATGCATGCACATACAAAGAAAATGTTCAGCAAAATAATCCCAACTTCGTCGTGGAATAAAAGCATTAACCAACACCTACAAAGTTCTAACGCCTGCCCAGGCACTTCTAAACACCCTGTTGGTGAGACAGAAATAAAAGGGGAGACCCCGTTACTTTGAGGTGCCTCGGGGCTGGTCCGGAGCGCTCCGAGTAGTGCGGCTTTCTGGACACGTCTTGACGAGCGCAGTTGTTCGCAGGCTGCAGCGGGACGGGGGAGAAGCTCCTTCGTTTCTTCCTCCGGGTTCAACAGTCGCTTTGTTGGCCAGACAAAGCGGGGTCCTCTTCGATCACTGGGAGATATGGCGTCTCTCAGTCTTTTGATCAGAGGGAATTTAAAAGTACTTATTTAAGTCGACCTCCTGTTATAAAAAGCAGGGAATAACCGTTGCGTCGAAAAATCTCGGTCCAGCGAGTAATCGAACACGTGGCGTGGGATCACCCCAACGGAAACAGCTGTGTGTGTGTGTCTTCTCGGGTTGGCTAAAAGCCAGGGAAGAAGGAAGATTGTCGTGTGTGATCGGCTTTTATAGCCATCACCATAGCAACCTTATCTTGATCGGCGGCCATTTTGCCGTGTTGCGTGATGGGAGTTGGTGGCCATTTTGACCACATGAGTTGGTGGCCATTTTGACCACATTGCATCATGGGTAACGTAGTCCGTTACGTCCCGAATTGATGCCCGCTTTCTGTCACGTCTGAACTGGCACAACACTCACACAGTCTAAAACATGGTTATTAGGTTAATTGGCCTCTCTAAATTCCCATTGGGCTAAAGTGTGCAAGTTGGAGTGTTGCACTTTGATGGGTTGGCTTGGCGCTCTGTCCAAGGCATACCCAACCTCTCACCCAATGTCCACAGGAGATGGCTATCCCCATAACTCTAACCCATCCAGCCTGCATGGGTTAGAGTTAGGGGTTCTCCCAAACCAAAAATGATCATTATAGCTGAGGTTGAGCCTAAAACTTTCTTAAAGAAAGTTTTATAACAGCAACACTTGTCTCTGTGTGTGTCTGCTCAGATCCAACCAGAAACATCACTACACTCTGAAAATCAGCACTCGCCTAGGCCGGACGCACTACAAGGAGCAGTTCATGTTCCTGTACAGGTGAGAATCAATCAATCAATCAATCAATCAATCAATCAATCAATCAATCAATCAATCAATCAATCAATCAATCAATCAATCAATCAATCAATCAACCAATCAGTCAATCAATCAACCAATCAATCAATCAATTAGTCAGTCAGTCAGTCAGTCAGTCAATCAATAAATCAATCAATCATTGGACACTTTAGTTCATCTCTACTGTCTGTAGGGATATGTTTAATTAAATCTGACTGACAGATGGAGATGAATTTAAGTACGAGGTTTAGAAGTAAAATCAGAAGATGTTTCCTGGAGTTGTTAATTTCTCTTTTAGTAAGCCAAGAATGGCTGAAGCAGGAAGATGGAGGAAAGAGGGAGAGCTGTCTGGTTGATCCACCACCTAAAAAGTGGAAGAAATGAGCACACTTCTTTAACAATCATACAATTATTAATATCTAGATAATCTAAACTTTATCATCTCCATAGAGGGAAATGAATTGGTTTTTTGCAGCCCTGGAGGTTAAAGGCACAGCTCTTGTAACATAATTTTACCGAGGACACATAAATAGTAGGAAATAATCATGAATAAAAAGTGGAGAAATTAACAAAGAATATATATTAGAATATATATTTTCTCTATTGCATGATGATCAGTAGCTTAAATGGTCTTTTAGAAGTTTCCTTGTGTGATGCCATGTCCTTGCTTTTGATCATTGCATGGAGTGCTTCTCACAATCCAGGTTGGTGCGTGAAAGCACCGAGACGCACAGAGAAAAGGATGCACTGATCTGTACCAATATGCTTTAAAGTCTGTGTATTTGCGCCGTGATCCCGGGACCATTTTACTTTTCAACACTCCTCTGTTCTTCTGAGCTGTGCTGAAGGATGTGTTGCTGATCGGTTTTTTGCATCTTTTTTCCCCCCTTTTATTTCAGTCATTTTGCAAAATACCGACCACTTTATACAAGAAGGCAATGCCAGTAAAATGCTGACAGGTGAGAGTGCATTAATATCAAATAGATGAAGTTGTAAAATGACTAGTGAGTAAACAAAACAATAATGATGAGGATGTAGGATGCATTCAATCAATAAACTTCATCATCATGTCACATTTCTTAATTCAGTCTAATCAGTTAATTTCTCTTCTTTGATCACTAGGAGTGAATTTGTGCTTTTTTCTTTCTTCTTGTACAATCAACCAATCGCAGCTCTTAAAAGACAGCGTCACCAATGGGTCAATCACATCTCATCACTAGATAAAACCTTCTGTCCTCTCCTTCCTCAGTGTCGCTCTCAGCAGGATCTGAATCGCTCTTGAGCCAAAACTCCTAGGTAGGAATATTTAGGCTAAGATACAACCTCTCTAAGAGACTCTGAGGATCTGACATTGTTCCAGAATGTTTAAAACATGCCGATGTACAACCTCTGCTAAGGAAATACGGCCTTCATACCTCTGCCACATTTAAGGCCAGTTTCCAGGTTAGCTTTTTGTCAAATGTTCTGGGAAAAAAATGTTTTGCTCCCAATTTCTTTCAGTCAGGGTTTAAATTTCGTCACACTGTGGAGTCTATTATTTTGAGGGGCTTTAAAGATATTTTATTGGCAACAGACTCTGATGCCTCTACTCTTAGATTGAACAGCTGCTTTTGATGCTGCTGAACTTGCATCATCCTCCAGTGTGCATTACAGGTTCAGATCTGAAATTGTTCAGGCCCTACCTCTCACAGAGACATTTTTGTGCTTTTGTACCTTGTTAGGTACCGCAAGGCGCTATTCTTGGTCCTCTCCATTTTCTCTTCATATCTGCTCCCACCATTTTTGCAGAGACATAAGAATGACTGCCAGATGTACTTTCCATGGAATCACATTAGTGGGAGCTCTGCCCAACTTTTCCTTGATTGCCTCGTTGAAGTCAGGAATTGATTGGCAAAGAAAACCTCTGACACTCCCACCTCTCCCACTCACCATTCTCAACAGTACTGCGTCTGCTGTGGCTCACTTTCGGCTTTATGAATAAAGTGATGTGGTTTATGGATGCAGGGATGACCTGGTTGACCTGGAGGACTCCTACCAGTTCGATGATGAGAAGACTGAAGGACGGGATGTCTTCGACAGGGATCCATATATCCTTCGATTCAAGTGCCTGAACACAGGTGAGAGATGGCTTGTGGTTACAATTGTCCTTTAATATTTAAGCTCAAATAGGGCTATGGTATTCAATCCCCAGAAATGATTATAGTTGAATCTAAAACCTTATTTCTGTCTGATTCTCCTCATAGTTCTGAAAGATCTGGTGATGATCCCAGTTCACACCAAACCAGAAGGCTCGGAGAAGGAGCTGGATGAACTCTATGACCTCTTTGTTCACGTCAGGGATAAGTGGAGGACAGACGTAAGGACTCAAGCCAGACAAAAACATTTCTCTACGTACTTATTAGCTCAGATACATCATCAAGATCAATTTACCATCTAATTGATCAAATATCTCCTGCAGACTGTGGTCGGAATTCCTAGAGTTACTGAACAAGGAAACGGTGGAGTGATGAAGTTCCAGCACTTTTATTGAGAAACAGAGCAGAGATCACATAGATCTAAAGTAATCACACCCCACAGTGCCGCTGCAATCTACATATGCCTGTTTTTGCCCTGTCTCCTTTCCGGCTCCCCTAAATACTCCACAGCCGTACCGTGAGATAACAACAGAGACGCTCATATCCCAGACATTCATTATCTGCATGGTAAAACCAGAGCATTTGGCCTTGGCAATCAGCAGAGCCGAGGAGCTGAAATGAGCGCCTTGTGTGTGTCCTTGTGTCTCCAGTCTAAGTTGGTGTCAGGCCATAGTGACTTCAGAATAATATTCCCATAACATTCCACCCCTTTGATCACAGAGATAAAGACAAGATGACACATCACATGAATATCAGGGAAACACAAAGGAACCATATCAGTTATAATGTGCAACCCATTGTTCCCATGCTGGAACCATTAGCAATTATCAACATGAGTGCTTCAAACAGTTTTAACACACAAGATCAAAGGTTTGGCATTTTTCTACAATTTAGGTTTCAACTACTTGAGTCAGGCCTGTTTTATGTTCCTATGCGCACATTATTTTAATTCAGTTGAATTCAATTTTATTTATATAGTGCCAATTCATGAAACATGTCATCTCAAGGTACTTTCCAAAGTCAAATTCAATCAGATTATACAGACTGGGTCAGATTATACAGATTGGTCAAAAATGTCCAATATAAGGGAACCCAGTTGATTAGATTAGATTAGATTAGATTAGATTAGATTCAATTGATTGCCCTGATGTCCTCCAGCAGCCTACGCCTATAGCAGCATAATTATAGAGGTAGCTCAGGGTAACATGAGCCACTCTGACTAGAAGCTTTGTCAAAAAGGAAAGTTTTAAGATTAGTCTTAAAAACTGGGAGTTGGGTCCACAGGAGAGGAGCCTGATAACTAAAGGATCTGCCTCCCATTCTACTTTTAGAGACTCTAGGAAGCATCTTGATTTAACAGGAAGCCAATGAAGGGAAGGTAAAATTGGAGAAATATGATCCCTCTGGTTGATTTTCATCAGAACTCTTGCTGCAGCATTTTGGATCAGCTGAAGACTTTGAACTGCATTTTGTGGACTTCCTGATAGTAAAGAATTACAATAGTCCAGCCTTGAAGTAACAAATGCATATTTTAATTTTACATTAGACTAGGTAAGCTAAACCTATTCAGTAACCAAGGTCAAATCCGTCTACACTTCCCCCACCCCAGAAAACCTCCTACACGGCCCTCCACTCTCCATTCCATGGACAAACATCCATCACTTCAATACCTTACAAATCCAGAAATAGCATTAGGGGGAATCACAGGGCCTTTCCCCACCAGAAAATGCCACCCCCTCTAAGAGACGATAAAAACTGATTAGACCCCCAGGGAAAACCCGCTCTCGGCCAGTCTGAGCAAGAAGACCCCATCTTGAATCTGAAAATTATCATTACCAAGTATTTTGAGGATATGTGGTGCCAATCAGATCCTGGTTCTCCCGATATCAAAGCAGAAGATTGCCTAAACCGTAGGTCTTGGTGTGTGTCCGAAGCAGACAGTTTCCATTCTTTCTCATAAAACCATACTGATCAACATAATGCAACATCATGGTGTAGATGTCATAACAGAAAGTCAAACACGTAAGTCAGCGGAACAGAGCAGTTGAAAAAAACAGTAACACAATATGAAAAGAGTCAGTATGTTAAGAACGCAACGTAAGAAAGTCTTCAGGCCATTCAGAGCACAGGGCAGACGTGGATCTAATCGCGTTTAAGTGGTCAGTTGAGGGCTCTCAGGTAACTTCCCTCCGCTTCAGAATAAGAAGTCAGAGTTCTCTAGCTTCTATTTTCCAAGTCCTCTCAGTCCTCTCCTTGTTTCCCCGCTTGCAGAAGACGAATGAGCTGGATGGTAATGAGTGTTCAGTTCTGGCTTGGGCAATGAGCATTTTAATCCCCATAAAACAATCCGTGAAGATGGTTGGCAGACAAGAGGCTTTGTCTTCTGTCCAGAAACAGAAACAAAAGTGCTGTTAGTGTTCTTATCAAACTCACATTGATGTGGCATTTATTCAAAACCTTCTTCAAACACTTCACATCCAGATCTCTGTTCACAATTATTTAGCCCTCAGCTTAAAATTCTGCAATGTAATTGTTAATTAAAGGAGTAAAGGAGAAGTTATACGTCAATGTTAGCAGTCCATAATACATTTATCCATGACAAAAGTGTAACTGGTCGATCCCTAAGAAAATGCTTCGCCCCGTGCAACGCTGTGCCTCTTTTAGTTCTGTTTCCATTTTTTTTGACTTTTCCTTTTATTTATTTTATTTGTATTATTTAGTAGCAGTACTGCAATACTAAATGAAGCCCTTTGTGAGAAATCTGCATGTTTAATCCAATCATTAATGCATGTCATGCTTTCGGGCTCACACTTTTCAGCATGAAATCAAACTTTCCCCCTAATTTAACCTTAAAAAGTTCAGTCACTGGTCTGTATTTGCAAATCCTATTTTATTTGCCTAAAGGACTGAATATAATTCTTATTCCAACTGTTTTTTACTTGCTTTTACTCTGTTCTTTATTTTCCTGTTTTAATGATATAAAGCACTTTGCATTGTCCTTGTACTGAAATATGCTGTACAAATAAACTTGCCTAGCCTTTTTGCCATGGTTGTAAACGAGACGTAAAGTTTTAGGATTCGTCACTGAGAGTAGATCAAATTGCAACAAAGTCCAGAAACCAGCTAAGATTTTCTGTCTGTCTGCCACAGAACGTGATGATCTTGGGCGACTTCAATGCCGACGGAGCGTACGTTTCCAAGAAGGAAATGAAGACCATCCGAATCCGCAGCGACAAGAACTTTCACTGGCTTATCGGAGATGATGTGGACACCACTGCAAGCACAGAAAACACCCACACATACGACAGGTAGATATCAACCATCCAACTTCACATAAACCATAAAAACAACGATAATTGATAAAGCTTCAACATTTAAACACAGGCTGTGATTATAAATACTAATGCAGAATATGTGGTTTTGTCCTTTTGGTTGAGCTCTGCTCTCTCTGAGAAGGTGTGAGCAATGAGAGTGAGTAGAGGCCCTTGTGCTGTTTGCTGGGTTTAATCTTCTCTTATGTCCTCATTCAGGATTGTCGTCTACGGAGACGACATGCTTCAGGCTGTTGTTCCAAACTCTGCTAAAACCTTCAACTTCCAGAAGGCCTACAAGCTCTCCGACGAGAAGGTCTGTTGTTATTTTCACAAGTCACAGCGAAGCTTCCTGTTAGTTCTGAAAATATATTCTCTGATTTAAATTACACAGCATTCAGATTGAAATAAAACTGAACTAAGAACCTGTTACTGATCAGGAAGTCAAGGTTAAAACCGTGGCCCATACAAATGGCATGTTTTCACCGGTTACTATCATTTTATACAAATAACAGATAAACATCTGAAATTATAATCTAGATATTTTATTGACGATCATGGAGCTAAAGTTATATATCAATCACTTATCCATGAAAGGTTGCAGGCAGGCTGGTGCCTATCTCCATCGGTCATTGGACGTGAGGCAGAGTCCACCCTGGACAGGTCGCAAGTCCTTCACTGGCCAACACAGAGACACACAATAATGCACACACATGCTCACACCCAAAGGCAATTTAGAGAGCCAAACTAATTCAACATTCATGTTTTTGGACTGTGGGAGGAGGTTGGAGTACCTGGAGAGAACCCACCCATCCTTAAGGAGAACATGCAGACTCCATGCGCCACCTTGGCGCTAAAATTAATTGTCAATAATTGTATTTTTCCTGCTGATATTTGTGTTAATCCAGAATTACACCAGGCTCAGAAGTTTCAATAATCTTAACATTAGTCTTTCATTATTTCTTCATTGTTTTAGGCTCTGAAAGTGAGCGACCATTATCCAGTGGAGGTGGAGCTGAAGTAGATGATGGAGACAACAACAACAACAACAACAATGATAATAAAGGAGTCTTTATTTGGAATATATTCAAAGGAGCTTAAAAATAAGGATTTTAAACCTTCTCATTAAGATATTTAATAATTGTACATCTTCTGTTGGGGTTCCTGTGGTTTAAGTCTAATCTAATTAGACTAACCCTAACCCTAACCAAGGCTCTGAAATTGGTTGTACTTGTCCTGTTTTTTTATTGTTATATACACCATATTGGCCAGTCACAACGGACCCATCAGAGCGAGTAATGTAAAACTGGTGAGTAGTAGGAGAATGTAGCAGAGTGAGGGTAAAGGGTCCTTATGTTGGTGGTTAAACACCACAAACTCAACACTGAAGTTTTGAGTTAAAGAAGCTCTAACAAGCGTCAGGTGAAGCTCGATGCATTCTTGATTAACCCCAAACGAGCTAGAGAGATCATCATAGCTAGTCAGGTGTAAAGAGGTGCTTATAAATAATTACCTGTACCACGCATTCTTGAAGCCCTAATAAACCTTTAACCGTATCAGTTGAGAAACTGGAGAACAACATGTGCAGCTTACACATAATGATATTTTTTATCTTTATTATTTACATACTTTTAGAAAGTTTTACATGGTGGGGGTTAATTGTTATTAAAACTGAAACCACATGACCGATTCAGTTCAAATTTCCAAATGCCGGGCACAAACCAGAAACACATGAGCAAACCAGACAGAGGTCAGCACCACACTTTGTTTTGTTAGATGACATTCATTTTTTATGACTGCAGGGATTTAAAAATGCCTTTAAGTTTGTATTTCAACACACGACTGAATCCAGATGTTTTATTTTTGCTTCTCAAAGGGTGAAATATATCAACTGTGTTTTTGTTTCTGACAGGATTGATGAGCTAATGTTTTAGTATTGCAATAATTATTAACGATTCTTTTAAAAAAAAATGTGTGTAATTCTTTTACCTCAGGATTTTTGTTTGGCTGCTCTGGTTGTCATGTCACCAATATGTTTTGTACAGAAATTGCTTTAACCATATTTTATGAATAAATTGATTTGCAATAAACACTGACAACAGCAGCTGTCTGAAATATTCCTGGTTTGTGTTTGTGAAGACAATCGTCCTTTAGCTTTTCCATCCAAGGCACTCGGGGGTCGATGAGGTCAAACACCGGCTTTACGGGGAAAACTGAACCCATTTCAACTCAAACCTTCCCTCTATGATCCTTATTTCCATCTCCAGTTCCCTGTTCATCCTCACTGTCCAGCATCATCCCTGAATGTCCATCAAACTGCAAAAATTACCTTTATTTTAAGCGTTTTTAAGTCTGTTATTTAGCTGTAAGAAGCTTTGAATCTGCAGAATTGTGCAAATAGCACAGCCTTTCCATCAGAAGATTCAGAGAAACTTAAATAAAAAAATATCTCAACAGTAGTGTGTCCACACACACGACTCCACCTCCTGGTAAAATCATTGAAAAAAGTGATACTGTAAAAAAGCCTGAAGTGAAAATAGTTTTCTGTTTCTTTTCCCAAGCAGCCGGATTTTATTGAAAGTTTGAATGTACCGTGAACCGATGCACACCTTAGTTTGCTTTCTCCAGTTTGATAGTTACCAGCTAAACAACATGAAGCCTCATAAAGGAATCGTCCATTTTGGGTCAAACTGATCCATGTGCAGCACAACGATCATTAGGGAGATATTTAACAGGGAGCTAGTACGTCTAGAACAGCTGCTCTGTAACCTTTATAATCCAGAGAGACATTTCTGTCCGCAGTCCAGATAAATAAGTTTATAAATGCTACCTAATTTTATGAAAAGACAGCTTAGACTTTAATATAATTCATATTCAAAGATTCAAATTCTACACAATAAACCTTATATTGAATATGCGTGCTGAAGAGTATCATTTATCAGAATAGAATAAACATACCTTTTGAAAATAACCATTAAGGAGTTAAACATAATTTAACCCACATTTCTCAATTGAAATGTTTTTCCATTGGTCTGATGTAATCTAATCATGTTTTGATTAGCTGTAAGCAGAAAATCGTAATAAAAGTTTGGAAACATCAGTCTATGTGTAATAAATCTTTGTTTCACTTGGTGAACACAGGTGCTGAAATAAATGAACTTTTCAATATTCTAATTTCCTGAAGATGATTGGTGAACTTGCTGTCTTATTTTAAGGTTTTTAAAAACTTGCAAAAGAAGATGTTTTCATTTACTTCTTTAGGATGTTATTTTGGAAAAATTATGCAAAAAATAAATTAAAAAAGCAGTTTCAAACTTAAAAAAAAAAAAAAAGATTTATGTTACTGGTACTTCATCATGCTGTTGTAGAAATTCTGTGTTTATTTTGTGGGATAAAAAAAACTGCTAAAACCAGTAATTGCTATAATGACTATATTGAAAACATGTTAATATTTTGGGAAAGTTATTAAGCAACCTTGCAGGAGGCCACAGGCCCCTGGTCTAGTACATGAACCACTAATCGTGATTTATCATCAGGCATTTGCAGGAGCATCCTACAGTCTGTCATCCCTGTGAGTAAAGGTCTTTAGAACCAGGATGTCTCAGACACATTAGACAGCTTCATATGGGTCATATTGTGGTTTTGCATGAGTCTGGCTGACTGTTTTGTGCAATTATTGAGCATTAAAACATTAAAAACAAACAAAAGCTAAAAATGTTGCCTTAACCATCATCTTTAGGGTTGGTCAATTTGGATATTGTCCTTACATCAAATCAAAAACTTAACACAAGACGTAATTACAAAAAAAAAACCATTTTATTCACATCTCCCACTTCACAATAAAACAAAAACAGGACTTAAAGATCATTGAGACCATTTGTGATTCTGTGTCACAGTGAAGTTTTTAATGTTGAACATTTTCCACTTAGGAGCTGTAACAATTTATTCTCATTTTTGCCAAAAAAATAAAAACATTTGATTAATTGATAGAGTGAAATCTTTAGGTGTTATGAGAGAGACGACTATTTTTCTTCTTTCTGGCTGGCATGCTCCTGTCTGTACACAGTAAATATGTCATTAAGTGGCCTGAAGTCAGAGCTGGACGAGCTCAGCGCAGGAACGGGGTCTGAATGTTGCAGAGCTCATGTTTATCAGTGAAAAACAAACTGAAGTAGCCAGGCAAGCAGGCAGGAACTAAACAAACATCATCTACACACTTTACTTCTTCCCAGACTTCTTGATCCCACCACCGGCTGCAGGGAAACAAAGAAACAAAGTGTTAAAAAACTGAGCTACAACTGTGACTCTTTTTTTGAGTTTATAGAATTAATGAAAGATTTTCTATGGAATTAGAGACAATATTGGGTTTATAAGTGCTGTTGTGTGTGTTATATGCATGCTGCTACATGCAGCTATCCATACGTTCTATGGAACCATGCATCAGGCCCAAAATATGAACACTACAATAAAACCATCAAAACTGAGAACCCGAGGCATCAAATCAGAACAGCTGGTTCTCCATTACTTAGGTTACATGTTCACATACCTTTACTTTAAGTCTCCATTTGGTAATATATAAAAACCCAGACAAGTGTGACAAAAAGCTGCAGTAAAACTGCATCAACCACATACGAGTTCTCAGGTGTGTCTCTGATATTACAATTTAAACGCAGTAAAAGAAAACCTGACAAACTGGTTTCTATGCAGCGGCTGTTTAGACAGAATGGAGTGTGTAATTATAGCTCACAGCATGGCCTGAGTCTGTCTAACTGTATAATAACGGCTCATTCCTAATGCTAATTAACACTAAACGTCTGCAGCAGGAATCACAACACAAACAGAAAACATCACTGACACCGTGAGCAACAAGTCGGAATATGAGTCAACAATCCCAGATCTTTAGATATGACAGCAGAGCTGATTCTCTATCACTATATGGACTTTCAGCTCCTTTGTAAACCTTAGTGAGGAAGGTTTTGATCAAGATGTGCGTTATAACTTGAATATAAATACAGAATGACTTAATGAAGAGTTTTCCTGGTGTCTCACTTAAAGGTCCTTTTCCTGACGCTTTGGCCTTCAATGCCTCCATGGCCTTCTGTTCCTCCTTCTGCTTCTGCTTGAAGGCAACGTCGTCCTGCAGGAACAAATTAGTTTGTAATAATCCACAAACACATCCTAGTCACAAACACAGGATAACATGCTAATCTTCAGTGAATCTTCTTCATCAGACACTTTAACTGAGGTTTGATAATGCCTCTCGTCTCTTGTTGACAGTAAATATGACCTTGGCTAGATCTTCTGTTACTTAAGTTGTTGATAATGCCACTTACATCATCCATTTCCTTGTTTTGTTTCTTGGGCGCCTTTAGTGGTTTCTTTTTGCCTCCTGAACCAGAGAGAGAGAAAAAAGTCAGGAAAAAAATAAAAAAAATCACCCAACATTCCTGCCGCTTCAGCCTTAATGAGTACAACTGGAAAGCAACACTTCCAGTTTTATCTTCTGTCGTTTAGCAATGAGAAAAACAAAATACAGCGTTGTCACGTCCATACGTTTTAAAAAGGGAACAAAGCCCTTAATCAACTGATGGCCAACCTAATGTTCATCATTCTGGAAACGGTTGTAGAGCTTCTCCAAACAACTGGAGGTCCATCATTCAATACAGAAAAAAACAGCTGAATGGTCATTAATTTACCTTCTCACCATTCATTTAATTTATCTCAAATAAAAACACGCATGGCAACAAATAAGCTGCTAACCAATAGTTTAAATACAAGAGCATGACATGGGCTATTTACAGGTACGAGATGACAGCCAGGAAGAAATGTGTAGATAAAAAAATAAGAACAGAAGATTAATTAATGGGAATTTAAGTCACCTGTCAATCTTCCCAAAAATTTAACCCAAGGCGAGATGGTGTGTTGCTAATAGGACTGAAAATAACAGCATCACCACATCATCATCACAGGCTGCAAAACGCCATTACATGACAGTAATAAAACGACCGAATAGGTTTGTCTTGTTTGGAAAGGTTAAAGAAAAAGCCTCTTTAATATTAAGAATATAGGAGCATGGCTTTGGTTTGTGAAGCTGCATCTGGATTAACCAAAGGCCTTCAGGAATAGAAAAAAAAAACAGTATATCAGTACCCAGACAAACACTGTCAGCCTTAATGAGAAACGATGATTTGGGGGCGGACTGCAGAAACTTGGCCCAGAGAGGACAATCATAAAATACATCAGCAGATCTACAGTAGAATGAGAATCTGTGTTTTACATTGGATAACTCAAAGCTTTAAACGGTGTGAAATGCTCTTAATAAACCATAAGAGATATTCACAAAAATGAATGCCAGAGGACATCCACAGAATGAAGCACAGTAGGCCAACATTTCTGATAAGATGAGCGATAGTTCCTGCAGCTAATGGCGCTAATGGCGGGTCTACAGGCTGCCGAGTAATGGCATGTTGTTGTTGTTTTCCTGATGAATGAGTGTATTTATAGACATTAAACCGACAGCTGATGATGAATAAAAACGGAGGATTTTTGGAGTGAACAGGCAGCCCAGTAGCTCGCGCCTGTTAGCATTTCTTAGCTTCTTGCTAATAAATGTGAAGCGCGCGACACAGAAAATTAGTGTTTTAAAAGTCGGAAATTCACCACGACTGAGTTTAACACAACGAAAAGCCTCACCTTCTCTACCAGACATGGTTAAATCGTTTAAATATTACAAGACAAAACTGAAATTAAAGAAAATCTAGCGCAATTGCGGCTTGTTGTCCGGTTAATCCGCGCTGGTAGGACCCCAGAAGAACTGCCGGAAATAGAATCCCAATTAGGTGCCTGACAAAAAAAACAACATTTGGTGCTAGCTAGCTCACTTAAACATCAGGAGGATAGCTAGTTTTAAAGAAAGTTTATTCCGAGAAACTGCATGCTGTGACAGCTCTTAAGGAAACAGGTGTGTTTATTTAAATACCATTCTCTACAATTTGGAATTAAGACAGACATTTTATCAACAGTTTTGTAATAAAAACGAGGTTATTGTTAGCAATGTTAAGCTAGTTCTAAATGAAACAGAAAACAGTGAAAGAGGAAACTTAGTTTCAGTTAAAAAAATCAATCACTGTGTCTCTTTTAGTCTGTCTGATATAAGCTTTACATATTAAGAGTGTCATGGTGGTGTATATATTTAATCCTTTGTTTTCAGTGAGGTCAGATAGAGGTGTCTGCTAAAAGTCATCCCTGCTGGGTTCACACATTCTCAGGCTTTTCTGTAAAAATAATATATATATATTTTTTTTAAACTCGTCAGAAGTAATTAGTACACCTGGAAATGGGGTTTTCTTTAATTTGCTTTAGATTTTAAGTTATTCTCTTCTTTTAAAAAAATAATACTAAAGCATGTTCCTCCATTTGTCTATTGTGTTTATGACTTTATGCCATATTCCAAGCTTGGTCACATTTTGTTGTATATAAAGGTTTTAAATAACAAACTAAAAATAACTTTTTAAGCATAATCTATTTATAAACTATTGAAGCAAAACTTCTTCCACTCATTCGTACAAACAGAGGGTTTGTAATTAGCAAATCCTGACATTTGTGAAGCTGAAACCAACAAAGTGGCTAGATAAACTGAGGCCAAAGCAGTTACCAGGTCATTTCTAAACTCTAATGACAATAATCCTCTAAATAAGTAACTTGTAAAGTAACCAATATGTAAAGCTGTCATGCGCTTATATTGCCCCATAAAGTCGGTGAGTAGAACAATGTTCTCAAAGCAGCAATCTTTATTAAATTCAGAAAAATGCAGATACATGTTTGCAGTCTCAGCCTCAAATACGAATAACCTAAAGGAAACTCACTTCTTTAAGGCATTTCAATTTGTTAAATATTTAAATGTTAGTTAAGGTACAGTAAAGAAAGATATAAACTTTTCTTAATATGTTACTTTTGCCTAATCAGGACGAAAATATATACCTGACAGTTGTATTAATAGTCTGAAAACATGTATTACTCTATATTTAAATTACATATTTGATCAGCTAACTTGTTTTGAGCTGGAAATTCAAACATTAGGACTTCACACACGTTGAGTTTGGAATTCATGTGAGATTTACTTGCTACTCTGGTAGATCCACAACATCTGTACTTAAACTGAACTGAATTATTTCGATTCAAAAATGAAGAAATGAAAAGCATGATATGTCGTCTCTAAAAAGCCTTTAACTAGATTTTTGTTTTTCAGAGGTGGCTGTTTTTGCGCTGTGGCGAGTTTTTAGACTTCCATCCCTGACTGCTGCCTTTCTCAATGAGGTGAGTCGGTTAGGTATAAATTACAGTGAAGATTTGCAGCTAATTCATCCGTTGTGCCCAAAAGTTTGGGAACTGACACAAATGTTGTTGTTTTTGTCTCAATTCATTGATTATTTTGCAGAATCATTTGATATGCATGAATTCACAACAGAGAGCTTTGTTCTCTTCTAAAGGTGTAGTTAAAAAAAATATTTATACTGGGAAAAGCTGATGTCATTCAAATTATCACGTGGACTGTAATAAAAGAGGGTGGAAGTGCTTGAAATTATTCTTCTTTTATTAACAATTGTTACCTCAAAAAAATAAAATAAAAAATCAAGCAGCCATCATCGCTTTATATCAAAATGGCCTCTCATGCAGAGACGTTTCTGCAACGTAAAAAGAGAGACGTTGGTTACCAGGAAGAAAGGTTCTGGACTTTGAAAAAGGATAAATAAATGGGAAGCATAGCTCCTCCTCAGGTGGCCGCTAAAGATCTGTGATCTCACCATTGCAGAGATTTCTGAGCATCTGAAATACGAGACTGTAAGTGCATTTGCACAGTGAACTATTGCTTTGTGATGAAAAGGGCTGCAAAGAAGCCATTTCTGGCCAAAAAAAACATTACCCAGAAACCCTGCAGGAAGTTCAAAGATGAAGAACAGAAGGATGTTCAGCCCAGACTGGAGTCCTAATCCAAATCAAGTGTAGCGATGCTTTCATCTAGTCTAAAGGCTGGATATTTGGCTAAAGTGTTATTAATGTTGTTTAAAGGCCAAAACTCTGTGGTCAGAACACTCTGCTGATCAGAAACCCGCTGGGATCCTGTGGACAAGTCCTTAAAAGCAGCGGCAGAAGCACTAAGACGACATGAACAGTTAATTTGATGTCTAGCAGGTTAGAGATGATTCCAGAAGTTTGGAAAAAGAAAGATCTCCAGTAGAAATATTGATTCTCCTACTAAATTAGATGCATTTTTTAATAGAAGCTGATAACACTCGTTAAAATCGTTGGACCTGTGTTTGGTACAGCAGCAGAACATGTAAAGAAAACCTAAAAACAATCACAGAAACTTTTTGTGTCAGAGCCAAAACTATCGGACACGACTGCCCTTAAAGAGTTGTACTAATTAAGCAAGTGTTGCTGACTCAGGTACAGAGGAGCTCAGATCCGTCTCTGGGCTCGAGGCTCATGCTGTCTGTCTCGGCACTACCTGCCAGGCAGAACCGCTCAGGTCCGATCCTACAGCTCTGAGCCGCCGCCCCGACCTCCTCCACCCACCGAGCCCTCGCCTCCTGAGCAGAAGGGCACCGCCGCCGAGGCTGTGAAGGAACGCACCCTGTCTGCCCTGCAGGTACACACGGGTAATTTTTTTTGGGTTCCACTGCAGCGGCTATCCAGATTAAAGATTGCAGCACCAGCATGGAAGATTGCTAAACTGCATTTAGCTGTTTATTTTAATCAACGTAGCTGTAAAACATCTGCATCTCCCCTTTTTGTCCCGTCAGCACGCAGGAGAGTTGGGGCGACAGTGGAGCCAGAGGTCGGCGCAGGCGGCCACCGTCACAGTGAACTACTGGTGGGGGAGATACGAGGAGTTCGTTGGGCTCAATGAGGTCCGCGAGGCTCAAACCAAAGTCACCGAGGTCAGGAGAACTGTCAACGCCTTCAGGGTTAATTAGTCTGTACTGATGTGCTGCAAAAAAAACAGAGAAACGTCTTTAAACAGAACCAGTTAACTTTTAATTACCTCCTTTTTTATTGACGGTTTTAAAACACTGACTGACGGCTGTGTGTGTTTGCTCAGGCTGAAGCGGCGTTCATGGTGGCCAGAGGGATTGTGCGTGAGGCGCACATCAGCCTGGAGGCCCTGCAGAGCCGCCTGAAGGAGGTCAGAGACCGGCTGGACAGAGTCTCCAGGGAGGAGGCCCACTACCTGGAGCTGGCCACCATGGAGCACAAGCTGCTGCAGGTCAGCCCAGGACAGAGCCAAAACTGTCGGCTCGTAGCTTTTCTTTTCACACAGCTGGATGGATGAGTCTCTCACACAACAACGCTTTTTAAATGATGCGTTAAAGGCATACTATGCAACATTTTTCAGTTAATTAATGTGTTCAATACCGTTTTGGATGATTAAATGAGTCATTTCAGGTTGAACAAAGGTTTTCTCGGCCGCCCTGGTGGTCTGTGGGGGAAATACCGCACTTGCAATTGCAGGAACCCTCGGCCCGCACAGACAGAAGTCTCGCTTTACGGCGAGAACTCCATGTGTTTTTGCCCTGCCATTCACTATATGCACGCGCGAAAGCAACAACAAAGAACCGCGTGTTAACGTCAAATAAATATGCAAGCATATTGAGTTTTATTATTATTATTTATTTATTTTTTTAATGTTGGCGAGACGGCGGCAGTAGCGTCTCGCCAACATTAAAAAAATAAATAATAATAATAATAATAATAATAATAATAATAATAATAATAATAATAATAATAATAATAATAATAATAATAATAAAACTGGCGAGGCGGCCAAGATAGCGCTGCGGGAAGCTTGATGTTCATACCTTCACTGTGTTAGTCATTGCTTGTACTGCCGTTTTTTCCACTTTTCGTTGCGTTCGCCTGTCTGCTAAGCTCAAAACAACCGCGTCTGGCTTGACGGAGAAACCAGAACAGCTGAGCATCTTTACGACAGTGCACTTTTACTTTCGCCCTCTGGGGGGAGCCTCGCTGGAAAATCAACCCCGGTTGCATAGTATACCTTTAAATCTGAAGTTCACTAAGTGGTCAAAGTTTGTGGTCAGAGCAGAGAAGTTCAGAGCAGAATAAAACTAGAAGGCAAAACGTCAGACAGCAGAGCAGAATGTGGTGCAATAAGAGGCTTTATGTGTCCCAACATGCAAATGATTGGCGACAACCAATGAGGTCGCCTGGAGAGACAGATCTTTCTTACTCCTCAGATGTGGAGCTGAGACGATGTGAGAGGCACTGAGCTTTCCACGCTGTGATTGGCTGTTCATCCACAGCAGAGTACAGAGCAAGAGGCCGGCTTTGCACTGCAAATAGATCATTGCTAGCTCTCACCTGCAAAGCTGCGCGTTCTCACCTACAGTGAGGCATTTTTGTTGTGGTAAAACCAACAGTGAAGCTAAACTCGGCAGAGTGAGACGGAGAGGAAGAGACACTGTGGTCCAGGCGGCAGAGCAGAGCTTGAGAAGGAAGCCGGGTTCCTCTGTTTCCTGCTGGGTGGATAAATGGCTCCTGGTGTTTAAATCCCGTCTGGGAACCTTTCAGCTTTGAATGGAGCTCCTGCTTCTGAGCCTGACATGAATGCATCATTTAATACTTAAAGTGGTAATTAGAGACATTAATTAGTAGGTATGAGTTTGTCCATCAGTAACCTGGTTTAATGAAAGTGTAAAGTTTGCATGTTTACATCCAGGCGACTGTAACTCGGTGTGTACAGTAGTGCTGGACGATAATTCAGTAACGATACATATCAATCGATGGACGTGTGATTCAATTAGGGTCAATAAGGGAAGAAAAAGGGTCAATAAAAAGTTTAATAGAATGACAGTTTTCCTTCATTTTGCATTCTATCATGTAGGTTAATATTACATCATTACATCCTCCTAACCAATCACAACCCAGACCCAGGAACCAAGCTCCGCTCCCTTCAGCGAATGTTCAGAATGTTTCAACATTTCCACACTATTTTAACAATATAATATTAACAACAAAATAAATGGGTTTTAGCCCAACTCGTACCTACAGTCAACTTTTAACTAACTATAAACCTCTCATGGCAAAAATAACATAAAGCCATTAATATTAAAGATGAACTTCAGTTACGTTAAGGTTTAAGTTCATTAAGTTCAGTTACAAAAGTTTATTAAATAATAATAGTATTTATCACCGTACTGACCGCAGGTACAGACCAAACAGCAGGGGGCGCTGTTGTCATATTTAGAATAATTTAGAAGGCCTGGATATTCTGGACAAAAAAAAAACAAAAACAAGGAAAGGCTCTTCCTGCACGCCTCCTACAAGTACCATCTGTTTAAAATGTAGCTGTATAAAATCAAACCCTGACTGATAAAGAAGCGCTAACCTTTCGTTTCTGACCACAGGAGGAACGGCGTCTGCGGACGGCGTACGAGAACGCAGAGGGTTCGGAGAGGGAAAAGTTTGCCTTGTTCTCGGCGGCGGTCAGGGAGAGCCACGAGAAGGAGAGGACGAGAGCGGAGCGCACCAAGAACTGGTCGGTCATCGGCTCTGTGCTCGGGGCCCTCATCGGGGTCATGGGATCAACGTACATCAACCGCGTTCGCCTTCAGGTAAAACGACACGCTGGCACACTCTGTGCGCTCTGATTGAACTGAAGGAGGCTGAATGTGAAACCTGTAACCTTAATTACTAAAAAAAAGGAGCATAAAGTAAACGTGGGAACTGCCACGGGGATAAAATGACAGTTTTAAACAATTTCAAAGTAACAGCGGTTGCTTTTCTATGATTTGTTGCTGCCCTCTAGTGGCAGTGTTATGTAAATGCACCAGTTGGACCGACCGAAGCAAAAGAAATGTAATAAAGGTGCTTGGGCTGGACGATAATTCAATAACAATATATATCAGTGATAGAAAACAAATATATAATAGTTAATATATCTTTCAGCCCTAAAAGGTGCGCTGTCTGGCTTTCTCCGTCTGAACAGCAATAATGGCAAAGACTAGTATGTGGCATCAGCATGACGAGATGTTTCACCGCTCTGCTTCAGAGCTCATTTAGGGAGCCGACCGTTTGCATCATGGAGAAGCCCCAAAGGTTGCCGGTTCAAAAATCTGACTGTCACTCTGGGTCCCTGAGCAAAACACTTGACCCTAGATTGCTCCCCGTGCGTCACCCAGCAACGTTCCTGAAGGAAAGGGTTAAACACAGAGAGACAGTTCCCCTCTGTGGGACTGGAAAGGGAAATATTAATTAATATTATTATTATTATTATTATTATTATTATTATTATTAGTGGCTCAGACACCCGTATGTCCCGTTGAAACATCCAACAAAGTTTTAACCTTCAGCGCTTTAGGCATAAACTATTCACACCCCTAACAGGTTTAGATTTAACACTTTCATTCAGCTGATGTTTTTCTTCTTCTGATGATGATGATGATTTAAAACTAAACATAAAACTATAATGTAAAAAAAGAAAAGAAAATGTTTGCTTTTATTTACGCTTTATTAATAGAAATAGCATTTCAGTTACTATATAAGTATTTATACGCTACTTGATCATCAGTGCCAGATTATCAACTTTAAGACAATCACACTCTTCTTATAATGTTTCCTCTGGTATTTTGATGATTTATCTTTAGGCTAATCTTTAACACATTTTCTCCATCAGATTTAAGGCGAGTCGCTTCAAGACGTTAATATAACCTAAAGCCAGAGGAAAGATTATTTTAAACCTAAATCTGCCAGGGGTGTGAATATTTTAACTGGCATTGAAGTGAGTAATACAGGCCACCATGAAGCTTATAAACATGCGTGAAATGCATTTTGTTTAACAATAATAATAATAATAATATGGGCTCCATTCAAGTGAAAGTTACAAGGAAAAGTGGTAAAATATCCAGACATCTTAATAAACATTACTCAGAGTGTACAGTTTTGAGCCTGTGTGTATAATTTTAAGGCTGTAAATCTTATGATGGCGTCGTTTTGTTTTTGCAGGAGTTGAAGAATCTTCTTCTGGAGGCTCAGAAAGGTCCAGAGAGCCTCCAGGAGGCGCTTAGAGTCCAGGCTGGGAACCACCGCTCCCAGCAGGACGAGCTCCGGCTTCTCATCGACAGCCTCAGGGTCACTCTGGCTGAAACCGTCTCACAGAGGAGCGGCGCCCCCCAGGGGAAGACGGGAGCGACCGCAGCAGCGCCCGCCTTTTCTCCTTCGGCCCTTAAGGACCTTCAGGTCCACCACCAGAAGACGGAGTCGCTGCTGGAGTCGCTGCCGGCTCGGCTGGGTCAGCTCCAGCAGGGCGTGGGGAAGGTGGAGGATGAACTGCTGTCGGTGAGGAAGCTGCTGGAGGCCAAACCGCGGACTGAACCACAGGCCCAGACACGAGCTGCTGGCTCGCAGAGACCAGAGGCAGCGGACCAGTGGGGGTCTGAGAGGGTGGTGAGAGGCCTGGAGGACACCAAGAGGACGCTGGGAGAAGGAATCAGGATAAACAGCGTCTATAACGCAGTGTTTACCTACACCGCCGCCGCCATCACCATCTCTGCTGTGTACCTGCTGCTCAGAGGAACCGGCTAAACTGGATCAGGTGCTGGGGAGTAATAATACCAATTAATTATGATGTAATACTGAGTTTAATGAGACCAGCTGAATAAACAGCGTACAGGCGTCCTTTTAAGTTCATCATCTGCTGTTTGCTGCCAGCAGAGAGGCCTAAAAAAAAAAAGCATCAGTAACTTTTGAATCCCTCATGGTGCCTGGAGTCGTGAGACGTGGAGCTATTTATCACGTCCAGTCATGATTATTAGGCTGGAGCCACATGGGACCATCCATCAAAGCTGCAAACGTCCTGCAAAACATCTGATCTTACATTTATAATCCACTCTACCTCTGCTGCTTTTGTAACATTAGCTCTCACTGTTTTGCTTTTTTCGACTCGGTTATGGAGAAATTGTGACCAATTATATACAGTAAGACGGCACCAGGGGGTGGTTACCTCCTATTTGATGATTAATATAATTCATCACCTAATAATCTGCTGCTGCTGACAGACACAGAAAGAAGTAGTTAGTAGGATTTAATCAGGTCTTCAGGACACGCCTCACTTCTAACCTGCTCATTATTTTGGCTGTTATCTCTGAAACCTGAGTATTTCTGACTAGAAACCACTTTATTTTATTTACACGAGGTAAAACAGTTGAGTTGGTGAACGGGTTTGAATCAACAAGTCCCAGGTTTAGAAAAAAACCTGCTCGACTGACTGGTACATTCCCAGTTAATCCCTAAAAAAAAAAGGAAATATTTAACTTGACTCAAATATTTAACCATCACAGCCTTGGGAGAAGTTCATGAACTGAAATGGAGCGGAGCAGCACAGAAAACAGCTTTACTGGAGATTAATCGAATACTTGAAAGAAGGACAGTAAAGACACTAGTTATAGTCGCCTCACAAACCTCTGAAGGGGCCTTTAATTCTCAATTTTAAACTGTGGATTATGAGCAAACTAAAGTATATGTGTTCATGCTTTGGAGGCTTTTTGCAGCAGTGGAGGCTCTCAGATCCTGGAGTACTTGAACGCATCTCTCACATTGTGCACTGGTAACCCCTCTATAATAAAAGGTCGACTGGGAAACACTCTGTCTGGTTTTTGTCTTCTGTTAAAATCGCTGCATGGCTGTTCAGTTCCTGTAGCAACCAGCAGGGGGCGGCAGCGCGGGAGGAAGGAGCAAACGCGGTCAAATTCAAAGCCTTTATTGTCACTGCGCATGTGCACAACAAAACTAAAAGCTTACGTCACAACATTAAGCACACGATAACAACAAAATACAGGAAAGTTTTTTTTTTTTTTTTTTAAACACACAAGGTGTAACATTTAAAGTGCAGTGTGCCAGCTTAGGTTTGCCTGATTACAGGTATGTTATTGTTGGTTTATAAGTTTAACAGTAGTTTGATAAAAACTTTTTAAAAATGTGTACGGCACCTTTTATTTTCATGCAAAGTAATCTGGTTTATTCCCTTTCTTTAGTCTATATTGAGACACAATTTAAGCATGTTTTGAGCAGAAATTCAGGAAAACGCCTTGGGGCGTTGCACACAGAGTCACCTTCAAACTATGTCACAATATTATCACCTAACATGCAACGCCTTGTACAAGTAATTACACCTCTTAAAGGGGACATATCAGGCAAAATGCACTTTTAATCACTTAAATACATTTTGTTCTGTCCTCTGAGTCTCTAGCAGTGCAGCAATTCTGAATGTAGCCTGTCCAGGAGCTGCGTAGATATCGTTATGCCTTTTTTTGGGTCATATTTTTAAGCCATATGTAAGTGAAGGTATTTGCTGTGGAACTTGTAAACAAGGTCATGGACTTCCAGCTTAACAGTGTTGTGAACAAATCACTGCATGAAGGTGCCAAAACTTTCTCCAGCTGAACATAAACAAAACTGAAGTTATTATCTTTGAAGCTAAAGAGGAATGAACCAGAGTCAGCAGCAGCTTCAGTTATTACAGCTGCAACCTAGAGATCAGGCCTGAAATCTGGGAATAGTGATGGACTCAGACCTGAACCTTCAAAGACACATAAAGACGGTTAATAAGTCAGCCTTCTACCACCTGGAGAACGTTAACCAGGATTAAAGATCTGATGTCCCAACCAGATCTAGAGAAACTCATCCATGCACTTATCTTTAGTAGAACTGATCACTGCAACGGTGTTTACACAGATCTGCCCAAAAAATCAATCAAACAGCTGAAGCTGATCCAGAACGCTGCTGTTTGTGTTCTCATTAAAACCAGGAAGATGGAACACATTGACCCGGTTCTGAAGTCCTTCCATGGCTCCCTGTATCTCAGAGAATAGACTTTAAAATCCTTCTGTTAGTCTATAAATCCCTGAATTAGCACCTAAATCCATCACAGACTTGTTATCAGGGCATCAACCCTCCAGACCACTCAGGTCTTCTGGCTCCAGCCTGCTCTGCAGAACCAGAACCAGAACCAGACATGGAGAAGCAGCATTTAGTTCCTATGCTCCACTGATCTGGAACAAACTCCCAGAAAACTGTAAATCAGCAGAAACTGATTTCCTTTTAATCCAAACTGAAAACCTCCTGTTCAGAGCTGCTTTCAGCCATAATAACAGGAACCCTGACCAACAGATTTAATGTTTATTGATGTTTTCACCTGATATAATTGTCTGTTACTGGTCTCACAACCAGTGACCGTTTCGATGTTTGATGTTTTTTATGTTTTCATGATGTAAAGCACTTTGATCCGCCTTGCTGCTGAAATATGCTACAAAGATAAACTTGACTTGACTTGTGAATCCGCCATTTTTTTTTTCTCTGAGCAAGAAATAAAAAAAATCAGCATCCTTCTGCTTTCGTAGTAAAAGCAGAAGGATTCTGAGGCTACGTTCACACTGCAGGGAAATGCAACCCAAACCCAAATCTTTTTACCCATAAATGCGACCTATAGCTGTCTTTTTCACGGCAGTTACTACGGCCCAATTCCGATCTTTTCACACCCAAAAATAAATATCCGATCTGTGTCACTTCCATATATGTTACTAATTCGGACACGCATCAGATTTCTTTTCCCTAAGCGTCTACAGTCTGAACGGTCATGTCACATTTCATCCGTCTTTCACGTCACTCTCCTGTCTCCAGCTACACATCCACACACAGTAATAGCAGCTAGCGCTCCATAAGGGATCGTTAATGGCGGCGCTGCTTTCCTCTCAGCTTACTTTGTCTCGCTATGATGTGGTTTTAACATTGTCGGCTTTCATTGCTCAACAGCTTTCTAATAATAACAAGGAGAGATGCATATGGGTCGCGTTGCGTTCTTAAACCGATCAGACAGAAGTCTGACGGTGGGCGTATTTAAAGGCATACTATGCAACATTTTTCAGTTAATTAATGTGTTCCATACCGTTTTGGATGATTAAATGAGTCATTTCAGGTCGAACAAAGGTTTTCTCGGCCGCCCTGGTGGTCTGTGGGGGAAATACCGTACTTGTAATTGCAGGAGCCCTCGGCCCGCAGTCACAGGCTCAGAAGTCTGGTGCATCGCGAGAGTCGGTCTTGCTTTACGGCGAGAGCTGCTACACGCCCGCAGTGAAAGGTGTGCTCGTTGGTAGCACAGTGGCGATATTTGTGCAGTTATCATGGCGGAACCAGCGAGAAAACAGCGAAAGCCCATGTTGGAGCAGGCAAGAAAGAGGAAAAGGGCTCTGGACAGAGAGAGGAGTCGTACACGGGTGAACATCGGGAAAGCTTTTTCTGAATGGTGAGAGCTAAAAGAAAAAGAAGGCTGCAAGGCTGACGCGGACCTCGCGTTTCTGCTGATGCGATTGTAAGTAACATTGGAATGGTTTCTCTCTCTCTCTGTGTGCATGTTCATACTTTTCACTGTTAGTCATTGTTTGTACTGCTGTTTTTTCCACTTTTCGTTGCGTTCGCCTGTCTGCTAAGCTCAAAACAACTGCGCCTGGCTTGACGGAGAAACCAGAACAGCTGAGCATCTTTATGACAGTGCACTTTTACTTTCGCACTCTGGGGGGAGCCTCGCTGGAAAATCAACCTCGGTTGCATAGTATACCTTTAATAGTAATATGAACGGCCACCTCAAAAAAATCGGAATTGAGCATCAAGACCTGCAGTGTGAACGTAGCCTTAGTCATTGGTTGTCCATTTCCCCGTCCCCTAGCATACTACAAAAATGGCCGATCAGGGTGGGGGGCTTGGGGGAGGTGTGACGTCCCTGCTTTAGATTTAAAGAGACAGCGCCAAAACGAGTTGCTCTCAGACGCACCGCAGCACAGGGGCAAAAAGGGGGGGAATCTGGGGGGGAATTAATGAGGAATTCAGCCGTAAACGTAGCGGCTCCACTTTAAATAGACCCCAACTGAATGATTTCAATGTGAAAAGGAAGAACTTAAAAGCATGATATCTCCCCTTTAAGCTTTTGTTTTTGCATTATTTGTCAGTTTACAACCACAAACTTTAAACAGCGCTTCTTAGAGTTTTTATTTGACCATTAGTTTTCTCTTGGCCTGCATAAAAGCCAAACATGTGGGGAGGATGACAAATCGTTGTTCTGCAGACAGATTCTCTCCCTTTAATCTGTGGATATCAGCTCCTTCAGGGTTTCCTCATGGCTGCTTCTCTCTCCCTGACCTGCTGAGGTCCTCGGTCGTCCTGTTTGTTCACTAACCTTTCTCCGACTTTGGCAGGTAACTGTTTTTGCCGTGGATTTAAAGTAGGTTCACCAGAGTAAATGAGGCTGCACGCAAATACACACCACACTTATCAGATTTCTGTTCATAGCTCATGCATCCTTTTCCAGTTACTTATGCACTATTAGGTCACAATACACTGCATCAAAACAAACACTTTAGTCTGTCTTCAACTCATGTTTCACAGATGTGCTGTGATTCTCGTTTAATTAGCAACCGACTGTTTTGGCTGGTTGTGAGACTTCCCTCAGCCCGGCCTGCTCTTCCGGCGGCCCAGCAGGTCGTATTCCCGGTACAGGATGTAGTCCTTCAGTCGCTCCGGCAGCGGCAGAAAGCTCATGAAGACAGGCGAGCGGAGACGGAGACGGCCGAGACAGCGACGGATCCGCAGGCGGCAGAGATGCTGCAGGCACCGGGCGTTTTCTGGAGAGGGGAAAGGAAGGAAGGAGATCAGTGATTTCGTCTCCTCCTTTCTCACCCGACTGCACTGCAAAAATGGATCTAAAAATAAGTAAAATTTTCTTAAAGTTAGTGTATTTATACTTGATTTGAGTAGGTAAAATGGATTATCTGCCAATGGAATGAGTATTTTGACCCCTAAAATAAGATAATTAGACATCCTGCACTTGAAATAAGAAGATGGAGATGAATTGTTCCTATTTTAAGTGCAAAAATCTTATACCATTGGCAAATAGTCTTATTTACCTGCTCAAAACAAGGACAAATACACTAATTTTAAGAATATTTGACTTATTTCTAGTTCTGTTTTTGCAATGTGTTAAGTTTCCGTCACCTTGAAGTCTGCAGATATCCGACCACTGCTTCTGCTCCATCAGCACCGCCTTCAGTTTGCAGCACAGCCTCACGTGATCGACGTAATCCAGCAGCACGCGAACCACAGCACCCGACAGGTGTTTCAACCAGGTGAGGGTGATGACCTCACAGAACTGAGACAGAGAGACTTTAACTTAAATGGAATAATGACTGTAATGCGATATAATGACTCAGTCTGAGCAGGTAAAATATCAAACATCCAAAAAACGACTTAAATTTAACTCTTTGGATGCCAATAGATACTTCAGAGGGGTTCTGTTGAGAGCTTGTAAACAGATAGTAGCTTACCTGCAGCAGCAGTCTTGTAAATTATTCATATATTTTAGAATTTTTCCACATTTTATCATGTTACAACCGTAGACTTCAGCATATTTTCTTGGGATGGTGAAGCGAAAGGAAACTTATACATCCTTTCTGAATATTTTGCAAATAAACATCTGAAATGTCTGGAGTGTAATTGTATTAACACCCCTTTTTCTCTCATACTTCTAGATAAAAGCAAAAGCCAGTAGAAGTCATAACGAGAAGTCATTTACTAATAAATAGCCACCTAAACTGACAACAGAGGAAAGGAGATTATTAACCAGACAAGCAGCCAAGAAGGTCATGGTTGCTCCATAGGAGATTTAAAGATTCAGAGCCCAGGTGGGAGACTCTGACGATAAAAGCACAGCAATTATTTGTGCACTCCATAAATCTGGTCTTTATGGAATAATAGGAAGAAGGAAGCCTTTGTTGAAGGAAAGTCATCAGCAGTCTACAGTGCCGTTAGCCATAAGCACTGTAGGGGCAGAAAGCAAACCGGTGGAGGAAGATGCTCAGTTCAGATACCAAACAACATGTAATGGGGATAGCTAACACTCCACATGACTCTAAACACATCAACCCACCAGTGAAACATGGTGGGGTCAGCATCATGCTGTGGGAATGTTTTCCCTCTGGAGGAACAGAGATGCTGGTTAGCTTAATGTAGTTAAACACAGGAAGATCTCTGACAAACAAAACTGTTAGAGGCTTCAGAAGACCTGAAACTTGGATGGAGGTTTACCTTCCAGCAGTTCAACCTACAGCCAGAGATACCATGGGACGGTTTAGATCTAAGTAGATTCATGTGTTAGAATGGCCTAGTCAAAGTCCAGAACTAAACTTAATTGAGAATCTGCGGTAAAACATAAGAGCCACAGATGTCCTCTTATCGAACCTAGCTGAGCTTCAGTTGTTTTACAAAGAAGAATGAGCTGTGAACTGTAGCTGTGAAAAGATGGTAGAGACAAACCCAAAGAAGCTATAACATTTATATTTTCTACTTTCAAAGCCATGCATTTTATGGCTCTAACATATGTAGTTATAGTAGTAATCAGTAGGTATTTTTAATGATTTATGGACAATAATAATCATTAGAAGGTGGTTCTGCAGCGTATTGATTCAGGGAGACTGAACATAAACACAAGCCACACTTTTCAGATTTATATTTGTAAACAAAAAAAAAACACACAAAACGTTTAAGTTTTCTTACAGTTAACAGCAATGACCAATTTGTGTTGCTCTTTAAAAGGAACCCAGCAAAATACTCTGAAGTTTGTGGTCATAATGAGACAAAATGTGAAGTGGTGCCACACTGTACACCACTGTGTGGCTGTAGATTCACCTCTGATTTTATCTTAAGACTTCCAAATCTCCTCTGAAGTCCATTCATGGTTGATATCCTGGCTTGGGATGAGTGCCTAACTCCAGCAGTCATTGGGCAAGATGTGGGATACACCCTGGACAGATCTCCAGTGCATCACAGGGAAACACCTAACAGTCATGTTTTTGGACCGTGGGACGCCCACGCATGCATAGGTTGCCCCAGGCTGGGATTTGAACCCAGGACCTTCTGGCAGGGCCACCAAGCTTACCACTGCACAGCAATGTTTAAATGTGTTTAAATGTAAAGAGTAAAGATGTTTTCACACGTTTCTAAGAAATGCGCCTGAAACTCATGATTAAAAAAAAGACATGACTGTGAAAGTTTTCTGCAATTAGAACCTTAATTTATCACAAAGATATAACCACAAATACCAAAAAATAAAAAGGTGAATGCCACCGGACCCTCTGACTACCACCAGCAGGCAAAGCAGATGAACTGTCTTGCTCAAGTGGGGATTTGAACCAGCAACCCACCACTTACAGGACAGCTTGTAGCTCCTGTGCCACTGTCGCCCCACACAGAAACAAAATAAGGAAAGGAAACACTGTTAAAATGTTGGAACTCTTCAGGGGGAATTCCCTGCTCTTTAATGAGACCCAACTGTCATCAGCAGACTTGAATAATAGGTTTCCCTCCCGCTGTCTGCTTTCCACTGTGATTTCGTTCATCTCGTCTGCCTTCATACCTGCTTATGTTCTATGCTGCATGTCGTCACTTCAAACATCCCGGCTCTAAGAATAGACTTGCAGAGCCACCTCCGTAAACCGTTCAACTACCCTTGCTTGTTTTGCTAATGCACTTCCTTATTGACCCAGTTGTGGTGGTTTATTCATGAAAGTTGCAGGAGGAAGAACCATACAGCCTTTATGTTTATACATCTAAATCATCATAGTAAAAGTATTTTCAATGACAAAAGTTAATAACTTGAAGAACAAAATCCTGAAAAAAGTCTTGGTACTACACAGGAAGGTGTAAAAGCTAAGTCTCCAGCTTGAGTGTGATACTCCCTCCCTCCATCCATCCATCCATCCATCCATCCATCCATCCATCCATCCATCCATCCATCCATCCATCCATCCATCCTCTTCCGCTTATCCGGGGTCGGGTCACGGGGGTAGCAGCTTCAGTAGGGAGGCCCAGACGTCCCTCTCCCCAGCCACTTGGGCCAGCTTCTCCGGGGGAATCCCAAGGCGTTCCCAGGCCAGCAGAGAGACATTTACCCCGTTTACACTACCCCTTTTTAACCGTGCCAAGACCAGTCCAAGCTCGGTAACTGAGATAACTGTTGAGTGTAAATGGAACGCAAACTGAACTGAACCGAGCCAGACACAACCGGACCGCGCTAAATTCAGACCAGTTCCATGTGTGAGCTCGGCCTGGTTTTTCCCTAGCCCGGTTCTCAGATAACAACCATGCCAGCGCATGAGCAGACCACGTCATCTTCACGCGGTCAGCTGACATTTCAGACATTCATTAAAATGCTTGCTATACTTGCTAAATAAAGCTATTTACATGCACAAATCAAGCGGAGCATTATGGCGAAAGCTGTTTGCTCCACTTGTGAAAGCAAAATCTGTCGAGCTCTATTTGGCATTAAGACATCAATTTTTATTGCCACATTGCTAGACAGGACACTGGGAAAAATAAAAAATAAAAAAATAAAGAAAGAAAATTCAAATTGTGTTTATAATTATGTTTGATTTTATGTGTGAGATTGTCTTATTTTTTAAGGATAAAGTAATCCACCGGGATAAATGTCTGGATCACACATCAGCCTAAGCTAATAATAAACTAATTAGCTCTGTGGATGGAAAAAACTAAAAAAATACTAGCTTCCCTACTGTGACACACAATTTCCAGTGATGATTCTGCTTAGCAGTGTGATGAACCTCAGCGTCTGTTGTTGTTTCCTGCATCTGTAAATCCTTATTGTCAAGTAAATTCACCAAAAGTTGCCGTCTTCGCGTGACTCTCAGCAAACAACGACGTATCACCAAGCTTAACTGCCTGAATGTGACGGCCGCCACCATGTTGATTTGCTTGGTGCCGCCTTCAATCCCAGAGAGCAGTAGTACCGCAGATCGCGAGGAAACCAAGGAACCGAGATAGCGTGATGTGTAAACGGTCGTCAGAACCAAGTTCGGCTTGGTTAACTGATCCAAGCTCGGACCGAGCTCGGCCTGGATCGGTTTAACAAGGGTAGTGTAAATGGGGCTATAGTCCCTCCAGCGTGTCCTGGGTCTTCCCCTGGGCCTCCTCCCGGTGGGACGTGCCCGGAACACCTCACCAGGGAGGCGTCCAGGAGGCATCCTGACCAGATGCCCGAGCCACCTCAACTGGCTCCTCTGGACGTGGAGGAGCAGCGGCTCTACTCTGAGTCCTGATGTTGCCCTATCTAATCACTTTTCTGTGACCTTTGAAGGCATAATTTCCAACGACTTATTTAGCCAAAATGACATCATAAGACAACGCACCTTAACCAAGCTAACTCTTCTCCTTCCACTTTGTCCAGTAACTTAGTAGATTAGCCAGTGGATAACTTTCACTGTAAAGTCTTAAGACATCATTGACTGCATTGCTCCAATTAAAGTGAAAGTTGTTTCTGTGGAGAAAAACTCTGTGCTCCAGCAGTTAGAAGTTAAAAAAGGGAGTGTCGAAAAGTAGGTGGAGAAAGACTAGACTCCAGGTTCACTATGCCATCTATAAAAGAGACTTTACACATATAACTTCCATTCCATTCATCCATTTTCCTACACGCTTTATCCCTTGTGGGGTTGCGAGGGTTGCTGGTGCCAATCTCCAGCTGTCAATGGGCGAGAGGCAGGGTACACCCTGGACAGGTCGCCAGTCTATCGCAGGGCAACACAGAGACAGACAGGACAAACAACCACTCACGCACACACTCACATTTAAGGACAATTTAGAGACACTAATTAACTTAACAGTCATGTTTTTGGACTGTGGGAGGAAGCTGGAGTACCCAGAGAGAACCCACGCATGCACAGGGAGAACTCCATGCAGAAAGACCCAAGGTCCCAGGACCTTCTTGCTGCAAAGCAACAGCGCTACCCACTGCGCCACAGTGCAGCCCCAGATATAACTTAAAACTGGAAGAAAAATACAAGCGAATCTTTCTTCTCTGAGACTATCCACAAAAAATGTAATAATGCTCGTGCCTTATTTGCCACCGTCATAAGGGTTAACAAATCCTCCTGTGTCCGTGGCTTCTGAACTCCACTCCACCAGGGAATGCAACAAATTTGCCAACTTCTTTACTGAGAAAACCCAAAAGATTAGAGCAGTCTGTACATCCATATCAAGTTCAGAACCAAAGCTGTCTCCAACTAGAAGTGAGTTTGACAAAATGTTCCAATTCAGCCAAATAAACTACAAAAGCTTAGGAGAAATCATTCACCAGCTAAGTTCCTCCTCCTGCTGCCTTGATGTTCTACCCACAGTTTTCATTAAGAAAGTTTTGCCTGTCATAGCATCTGATTTGACTCAGATAATAAACACGTCCCTTCTGTAAGGTGAAGTCCAAGAGTCCCTAAACACAGCAATGATCAAACCACTATTGAACAAGAACACCGTGTCACTACTTGAGTAGATCCTTGAGTTGTCTACAAGACGGCCTGACTGTAATGTCGGAACTAGAAGTGCATTTATGTAATGGTCCCCACATATTCGGATGTAATTCACTCCGCAGAGGTCCACACATACAGGTACGTAGGTGGTGTCACACTATGAATTTCTTCTTGGTTTTCAAATCTAATCTTTACTGTGCTTTAGGCTTAGAGTATGAGGGAAAGAAAGAGGAACAGCTGATAAACAAATAATTACTTAGAAGTAGGATGTTAATTGGGTAAAAAGGGTGAGAAAGTAAAGAATTGTTGCAAAGTATTTATCCCAGCCTTTGATTGAACTGATGGGAGCTACACCAATCCAGTTTTTTCCGATCCAATCCGATACCTGGGCCAAGCGTATCGCCGAAACTGATCCGATACTACTGTTGAATGAATAAACCATGTACCTTGCCATGTGAGTGAAGTTATCAGGTTTGAAATAAACATTGTTTAAACATTGGGCTTTTGGAGGTGCTTACTTAAGTTTGTGGTGTTGAATTTACAAACCTTATCACCTCGCAGCTTACACATTGCTAATGCTGCATGTTGCAGTCAGACTTGTGTGCGTATCAAGTTTGAAGTGTTTCCAAATAGCAGACCGGCACTTGCTCCATGTTGCTCTGTGTTTGTTTGCTAGCTAGCTAGCTCTGCGTAGCCGGTGTTGCTACCATAGAATAGAAGTGACTAGATCGCCGTAACTGTATTGTTGTGTATGATATTAATAAAAAAAAGAAATGAATGAATTGGAATGCTGGATCAGCATCAATCATCCGATGTCCGATTAAGCTAAATAGTCAATATCGGAGCCGATATCCGATCTGGGTATTGTATCAGTGCATCTCTTGTTATAGATGATGGATTAGAGGTTGTGCTCTCAAGGATCCTGCTTTGGGTGTATTCTGGTTTCTTTTCTTATTTTTCAAAGTGGAATCAGACTTATTGCAGGCTCCTAAGCTACTAAATACTAGTGACTCCTTTGTGTAATCCTGGCTTTAAATGCCAAGCCACTAAGCCTGAACAAAGCCTGTTGATCGGGGGGTTTGTTGATTTCAGAATGATCACACAAAATATCTAATGCTGTTTTTACTTTGGAAGAGTTTTGAACTTTACAACTTGAATATGATTATCTAATTACGAGACAAGGACTTGAACAATCTCCCTATGTTTAAAGGCTAAGCTCTCATGCTCGTCGTCTATTTCATTTCCTTGTTCCTTGACACTCCCTGTACACTGTTTTTTTTCAGTACATCTCAAGTAACCTAGTTACTAGATGCCATAAACATCTCATACATATCATTCCTGCTTGTTGCATGTATGGGACCTCTTTTTGAGCGGTTCATGTCTGCTGGGAAATGGCTTCCAGTTTTCATTGACAAAAAAAAAAAAAACACTTTTTAACGACACAAGCTTCTGTTTCAAGAAACATCTGAGTGTAAAGAGTTTAAAATCATCAAAGGTGATGTAGATAAAAAAAGCCAAAAAAATTGTGTAAGACTTGTAAAAATCCTGACCAACCAGATTAACTGCATATCTCCCCATACAATGACAATTTTGACCTGGTTTCTCCAGATCACAGGGTAACTTTTTGCTGTCTCAAGAAAGCTAATTTAAGCTGGTCATATTGAACTTGTTTCCTGAAGATAGAGAGATATCAGACAATGAAAACCAGCTTCGCTTTGATCTGATAAAAAGATGCCTGTGGTGAAAGAATGTCCTGTTTTTGTGTTAACCCCTGTTTTTACTTTTAAATATGATAATTTATGATGTTCCAAATGGTGATAATCAATAATAAATATTCAGTCATGTGCCATTGTCTGCTTAAATAAACTGCAAGAATTAATATCTTGATTTCCTTCTTCTCCTTTATTGGGATTTTGCGCATTTTATCTTAAGAAAATTTCTTTTAAAATATTGTTATTCTCATATCGCAACATAATTATAAAAGATACATTTTTATTTTTTCATCTCAATATTTCTATACATCTTGAAACTAAATAATAAACCAACTTCAAATTAGATTAGCTTCTGTTTTCATTACAGATTTAATGTGTAACCCCGTCTATATGTTTTTGCCACTGTCACACTCAAATGTCCCCATTGTGGGACAATAAAGGAATTTCTTGTCTTATGTTATTTTATCTTATCTTAATATGATCATTGTAAATAATATAGTACATATAAGTAATGAGGAGGAAAAACAGGTTAGGGAAGTGCATTGGTAGCTGAGACTTGGATGAAATGTTAAGAGCCCTCGGGACGTTTCAGCTCTTCCCTATGACAGAGAATCACAGGAAGTGACTCAAAACCTTTGCCTTTCTTTTAAAGAAATACAGACATCTGACATATCTCAAAGATGAGATATAGTGTGTGTTTGCAGTTACTGCTTGGAAATTACAAATAGAGCTAAGTTTTCAAACAAGAAATCTTAAAGTCAAATTTGGAGAGTATGGCTCAATAAAAGCTCCACCCTGTTCTCATACCTTCATACCTGAGATTTGTCAGTAAACACGTGTTCCTCTTCCTCATCAGCATGGACAGAAAAAGAGAACGCTCGTTCAGTCTAGACCAGACCGACAAGATCCGCTGAGAGAGGACACACGGAGCAGGAAACAGCACTGAATGTGAGTTTTACAGTCAACACCTTTCAAGTGCGTGGATGGAGTGACTGATTAGCTGCTTGGACAGTGTTTCAACTGAACTGAGAAGCAATGTCTTTCAGCATGAAAGAGGACCTCTGTTGCTCCATCTGTCAGGACATCTTCAGGGATCCTGTTGTCTTGTTCTGCAGCCACAGCTTCTGTAAATGCTGCCTGAATAACTGGTGGCAAGGGAAAATAATACTGGAGTGTCCACTTTGTAAGACAACATCCACTACGAGTGATCCTCCTTGCAACTTGGTTTTAAAACAGCTCTGTGAGGCATTCCTACAAAGACAAAGGAACAAGGGTCCACCAAAACCAAGGTTTCCCAGCATTCCAGAACCAGAGGTTACCTGCAGTCTACATGGTGAGAAATTCAAACTCTTCTGTGTGGAGGACAAGCAGCTTTTGTGTCTCGTTTGTCAGCATTCAGATGAACATGCTGGACACAAGTTGAAACCTATTGCTGAAGTTGCTGAGCTTCAGAGGAAAGAGCTCAGAAAGACTCTGGAGCCATTACAGGAGAAGCTGAAGGTCTTCAAAGAAGAGCAAGAGACCTTGGATCACACAGCTGAACATGTTAAGCTCCAGGTCCAACAAACCGAGGGACGCATCAAGGAGCAGTTCAGGAAGCTACGTCTGTTTCTTAACAAAGAAGAAAAAAACAGGATTGCTGCTCTGAGGACAGAAGAAAGCAACAAGACTCGTGAGCTACACCTAAAGATTGATGCCCTGAGTAAAGAGGTTGATGCTCTTTCACGCACAATCAGAGACACAGAAGAAATGCTAAAAGCTGAAGATGTCTCGTTGCTGCAGAGCTTCAAGACTGCCGTACAAAACATCCAACAGCGCACCCTGCTGGAAAACCCAAAGCCTGTCTCAGGAGCTCTGATAGATGTGGCCAAACACCTGGGCAACCTGAACTTCAACATCTGGAACAAGATGAAACAACTGGTGTCCTACACTCCTGTGGTTCTGGATCCAAACACAGCAAACTCTGAGCTCATCCTCTCTGAGGATCTGACGAGTGTGAGATGTGGTCAGAAAAAGGGCGTTCCGGACAACCCGGAGAGGTTTGACTTCTTCCGCATCGTCCTGGGCTCTGAGGCCTTCATGTCAGGAACCTACAGCTGGGATGTTGAGGTTGGAGACAACACAGACTGGTTTGTGGGCGTCGCTTCGTACGGAGTGCAAAGGAAAGGAAAGCACCCAAGCCATCTATGGAGAATAGGGTGCATTGATGGTAAATACATAGCCCGCTCCATGTCCGATCCATCCACCGATCTGTCACAGATCAGAAAGTTGAGCAGGATCAGAGTTGTGTTGGACAGGAACATAGGGAAGCTGCTCTTCTTTGACCTTGATACCAACACGGTCATTCACACCTTCAAATATTCCTTTAATGAAAAACTGTTCCCATATTTCAACACAAGCAATGAATCCCCTCTGAGGATACTGCCAGAGAACCTCTGCCTGAAGCAAAGTTAAAATGGACAGCGGTGCTGACTGAAAACAGTTAATTCAAGAATGTTTTGCATCTGCACAACATTCACAAAGTAAACCTTATTTCATTGTCTTTGGTCTTGTCCTAAACTTCAGGAATTCTGGGGAGAGGTTAGAGACATTTTACAGGAAATGCTGTCAGTTAAATTAGAGGAGGAACCTACGTTTTTTATAATGGGCTTATATCCTGGAAGAATTTATGTCTCCTATTTTAAAATTATTTTATAAACTTGGGAATATTACACGTCAAGAGGGTGATTGCTCTGTCGTGGAAAATATTTAAGGGGGATTTCATTAATTATATTAAGAACAAGGACCTGACCCATCTGTTGTAGGTATCTGGGACAACAATGCCTTCCTGATGCAGTTCCACAACATTATGCTGTATGTTGTAAATTTAACCTAACATCTGAGAACTTCCGTATACCCAAAACCTGCTTTTATAATGTACCTGGTTTTGTGTTAGTTAAAATGTTTGTGATTGTGTGTATATTATAAAATTTAAATAAAGACAGTTTTGGGGGGAAAAAAGAAGCATATTTTGGTTTGTCACACATTGTTCATGGTGGTCCTTAATAATAATGTTGTCACTCTTCAGTTTAACTTTTCCCTGCTCTTCCTCAGAGAAAACCCCCTGATTTCTCCTCGTTCTTTGGCCAATAAGTGAACAGCAGTCTGTTAAAGTCACATTTCGGCCCTACTCAGCTCCAGTTATACAACCTCCTGAGGAGGTACGAAAAAAGCCAGACTCTTACGAAAAAAACTGTGATAAACCTGCTCACGGAGCAGCAGGAGCTGAGTACTGCCCGGCCAAGTGGAGCTTGTGGAAAAGGGGCAATAGCGACACTCATGACAAACAGCCATGCACACACCCGCATCTAAGGGCAATTTAGAGGGACAAATAAACCTAACATGTCTTGTTTTTAGACTATGGAAGGGAACGGGAGTACCCGGAGAGAACCCACATGTGCACAGGGAGAACATGCAAACTCAATGCAGAAAGGTCCCAGGCCAGGATTTCAACCCAGGACGTTTTTGCTTAAAAGACAACAGTTCCACCAACTGTGCCACTTTGTAGCCCAAAAGCCACGCCGCGTAAAAAAACAACAACAACAACAAAAAAATTGGTTAATCATATAATAAAAACTTTTTTTTTGTTACCAAAGTATCTTTGATCACAGCACAGGTCCATCCCTCGTAGTCCTCAGGAACGTGGGACCTGTTGCCATAGGGACAATCGAAGCAGCGCTCCACGTCATAACCATAGTTACACAGCATCCTGAGAATTACCTGATGCACACAAACACATCATGAATACGACTGATCATCGAAGTCGGATCCAGTTAATCAGATTCTTCTCTGGCTACCTCGTCTTTGAGACTGTACTGCAGCGCTGAAGGGAAATGTGTGGTGTTTATTCTGCAGTAGTAGTTCACGTTGGCTCCGTACCGCAGCAACAAGTTGATCAGATCATAGTTGCCCAGACGAAGTGCAACCTTAAAAAGACAATCCAAGGGGCGTGTTTGGAAAGGGAGACTAACAGGTAAAGGAAGTTAAAACCAGTTTCTATGCAAATATAGGATATGGCCTAGTCTACACACACAATGCCGTGAGACTCAAAGGAAAACATCTCTCTTAAAGTCAAAAAGACTGAAACATAAAAAATGTTAAAAACACATGTGCAACCATTGCTAGAGCTGCTATCCATTTAAACTGACTCACAGAAGTAAAAAAAAGAAACATCCACATCTGACAAACATGTTTATTTTTAATGACATCCCCCTGACATTTTAAAAAGCTTAAAGTTTATTTAGTCTGTTAATTCTGCAGCAGGCACATCCACAGGGTTACCTGCAGACATTTGACCGGGTCTTGGTTGGCCATGGCCCCGGCCTCCAGCAGCAGCTTCACGGACGCCATGTCGTTGTTGGAAACGGCAAAGTAGAGCGCTGACTTCCTCTCGTCATCATAGCTCCGGCGGATCCAGGGATGGAGCATGTAGTTGGGGTCGTAACCCGCATCTAGCAAGACCTGATGGCAGTAGTGAGAGCAATAAAGCTTTCATGATAAAACTGCTGGAAACGGCTTAATTTATTGTAAACATGAAAATATTAATGAGCTATGTCAGTAGTTTTAGAAACCTAAAAATCTAAGGCTATGTTCACACTGCAGGAAAATGAGCCCCAAATGCAATCTTTTTGCCTATATATGACCCACATCTGTCTTTTTCGTGGCAGTTTGAGTGACCTAATTCCGATCTTTTCAGCCAAACATAAAATCCAATTTGTGCCACTTTAATATGTGGTACTAATTCAGATGTGTATCAGATATTTTTCAGGGCGTCCGCCGCATGGACGGTTCTAGACAGGGGCCAAAAGGGGCCAGAGCTCCTGTAAAACTGGTCAAGGCCCGTTATAGACTCTGTACTGAAGACATAATACTGAATCAATATCTTATGATGATATGTGCTGGAACATAAATTGTAACTGGTTTGTCCCTTGGGCCCATATAATATTTTTACTTTACATTTTTACTTTAATAATAATTCTAAAATTAAGGCATTTCACTTTTAGTTTCAGCCGTATTGAGACAGAATCACAGTTGTCAGGGGTCTGCAACCTGCAGTTCCAGAGGCACAAGTGGCTCTTTGGCTTTATACCTCACTTAATGTATAAAACGATAAAATTTGGCCCAGTTTTCATGGTTTAATTTTTTTTTCAGTGCCCCCATGAAAAAGATATTGTCTCCACCCTGGCCCCACTGGTAAAATTGGTCTAGAACTGCCACTGGTCCGCTGTCTGATCGGTCATGTTACATTTATCCGTCTTTTACGTTACTCTCCTTGCTCCAACTATACATTCATACACAAAAATAGTAGCTAGTGCTCCATAATAGATCGCTGTTAATAGCTGTCCTGTTGTTGACAAACACAGACCTTAATGCAGTCTGCGTGTGCCTCGGCGGCCGCTGAATGCAGAGGACTGATCCCGCTGTCATTTACCTCTCCCATTTTGGTGACCGGCAGCAGCAGCTTCAGTGACCTCAAAAACAAATAAATGCACACACACACGTTTGTATTGCTATACTTATTAGGACGTTGTTTGACTTCCATTCATTTAAGGAACTCTATTTGTGCCTAACCCTGTCATTTCCACCAACCTAAATTTCCACCAACCTAAACCTAAACTTATTTTACACCTTAGCCCTAACCTCTAACCCTAGATGCGGATCCACCGCTCCAGGACTGAATTTTGCTTTCCACAACAGGAGTCGGTCCTCAAAGGTGACTTGATCTTACATGGTCCCAAAAAGACACCATAAACAAACACACACACACACACACACACACACACATATATATATATATATATATATATATATATATATATATATATATATATATATATATATATATATATATATATATATATATATATACAGAGCAGCATAAGGTATTTAGTATGGATGTACTGCTGTACTACTGTACTCATATTTGTGGTTCTGATTTGTCCTTCGAAGTCTTTACACATTTCTTTTCTTTTATTTCCATAAAAAGTTAGAAATCCTGATTCTTCATTTCATCATGAATACAGTTAATAAGGAGGAGTTAATACAGTTAAGCTAAACAAATTCCCATTAGTTTGGATTGCGTTGTTCAGAGACCCTGAATTATGTATCAGCTAAATAATAGGGCATCACCTTTGCTACTTTTTGACTATCTGTGCTTTAGATACATTTAATTATTTTTTCTACGATTTTCTTTTTATTCATAATGTTATTATCAATGATATTTTTGTGTTGTTGTTTCTCTGGTTTCCCCTTGTTATTGTCCTATGTCCCTCTGTGCTATAGTGGGCTAAATCTGCGTCTTTGAATTGAATCTTGAATTTTAATCTTGGCTGCGTCAGGATGGGCATCCAGGGTAAAAACTGTTCTGTGTGAAACTTGTAATGACTTGCTGTGGTGACCCCTGGTTAAAGGAGCTGCCAAAAGCACTCAAATTCCTATATTATTGTCCTCAGTGTCCTTTTTATTGTTCTCTTTATAATTACCCTTCCCTGTTTTATTTGCTTCCAGAACCAGATGCAGGCTGATGTACCAACAGTTTAATAATCTCAATTTTGCAACAGGGGATATATCTCAGTTTTAGCCACTGAGAGTAGTTACACTGCACTGCCTGCATAAGTTGCCACAATATGACCACAATTCCAATGAAGTTGGGACGTTATGTAAAAACGTAAAAATGAAATACTATATGTAAATACTTTTGAACCGACATTCAATTGAATAAAATACAATGACAATATATGGAGTCTGCAGGGTCACTCAAGGCTATAAAATCACCCAACCTTCTTATGAGATACCAGGCAAGTATTGTCACATGGTGTTTTATGGGGGTACCCATCAAGGAGGTTTATGGCAAAAGCTTTTTTATTGCTCTTCAATGTTATCTTGGTAGAATCCTAGAAACACCTGGTCAATGAATTAAAAGATAACTCCTTGGGTTAATGTGGATCTGTTTTGTTTGTGAGAACACAAGTACAGATAAAAATGATTGTGCATACGGACCCCCCCCCCCCCCCCCCCCCAGTCACTCAATTACTGAGGGGTCCCAGCTATTCGAAGTGCGCCCCTAGGCTGGTTTCAGCAGACACACGCCTGCAGCCAACATGGGAAGGTGGACTCCGTGGTTAACTACATGACGATTTAGGATAAAGTTGTGTGTGTCTCCACTTGTAATAAATATGTGTATATTCCAAGTGTTTTGTCTCTGATAATTGTTTTCTTCCTTTGCTGCCAAATCTATTTCCCGGGTGAGGCGGGCCTTAGTGAATGAAACAGGGAGATCGACAGGCTGCCTCGTCACCTGTTATGCTTCAGGATGTTCCAAACAGGGTTTTTGTTTTAGCATTCTTTAGCTTTCCCTGTTTGGAACATGTTGCATAACCTGACTCCGCCAGATAGATTTGCTCCGCATATCCATCTGGAAACCTTCCGTCGAAGTAATTTTGGGAAGGGGCGAAAATACTGGTTAGCTGATTGGCCTGTGTTGGTGATAGACGGGCCAAATAAACCAATCAGATCAACTAAGCATATGACGTACTCGTCAACATGCTTCGTCGTCGCTCGTAACAGAGCGACGACGAAAACACAACCACAAGCCAAGCAAGAGTAGCTTGGCTTGTGGTTGTGTTTTCGTTGTCGCTCTGTTACGACGACTGCTGCAGGTAAAGGCTCGTTAGCTCAGCAAAGAAATACTCTGTAATTCCGATAAAACTTGCTCGATAGCCACACTAACGCTAGTTTCATCGACTGAAGCCGCCATGTTCTTTAGACTGAACTGTCGCGCTTCTCGTTGCGTCACACCTCAACCCGCCTCAAAGCCAACGCTGATTGGACGTTCGTTTGGTGAACGGCTCCAAATTTTCTTTAACGGAAGGTAGCCAGACTGATCTGCGAGTGAAACCTTGAAAGCTTGCGAGATCAGGATGGTCTCACGAGGCTACATGTTGCAGGCATCAATTTCAAAATGAGTAAATATTTGCAAAAAAAAAAAAAAAAAGTAGATCTGGTTTTTGTAGTTTATTCAAATGAATATAGCTTCAAAATGATTAACAAATCATTGTATTCTGTTTTTATTTACGTTTTACACAACATTCCAACTTTATTTGAGCTCGGGTGATAATAATTAAAGATTGTCATCTTTATTTATCATTGCAACTTTGTACCTTCCAATGAAATGTGTCCTCTGCATTTAACCCGTCCCTTAGGGAGTAGTGGGCTGCCACTGGGCGGCGCCCCGAGACCATTCTGGGGCTAAGGGTCTTTCTCAGGGACCCAGAGTGGCAGTCTGTGGGATTCAAACCGAGAAACTTGCAGCCTTCCCAGGATGCAAGCGCCCTGCTCAAACCACTAGGCCACCACTCCCCCAGAAAAGGAGACTTAGGAAAAATAAAAAGTAAAAAATGAAGCATCTTTGAGAGATTTCATGGAAAATTTACAAAATAACATCCAATGGAAAACTATGTCCCTTTTAGAATGAAGACTAAACAAAAATGAGTATTAACTTTTGTTGAAAATTGAAACAGGAGTGAGGTAAAATATCATATTCTTATTTCTAAGACATAAACCTGCTTTAACGTGACAAAGACTAGTTTTTTTTCTTTCAATAAAAGACACTTGAGGTAAACACTCACTCAAGATGTCCTCTGTGTGAGGCTCGGTGGATCGGCAGGTGTCCGGTGTGATTGGAGATGTTGGCGTCGGCTCCGTGTTCCAGCAGCAGCCTGATGACGGCCGGATTTCCTGAAGCAGACGCTTCGTATAACACTGAGGCTTCATCGTGTGCCTGAGAGAAGATGTCTGCCCCTGCAGAACAGATGACATTTTGTTGGTACCCACATGCACAACGTGGTTTTAAGAGGCACCATACGCTACTTGTTGGAGCAAAGTTGTATTCAGAAGATTATCCTGTCAGGAAATGTAGAAATGTTCTTAGAAACCTCCATATTCAAGTTTATTTCACTCATTTCAATGTTTCACTTTTACTCTTGTCTTCCAAAGACATCAAAAACAAGCAAATGCAAAAATCCATCGGTGGAAAAGAATCAGGGAGAATTACAAGATGTCTTCCATCAAAAACGAAACACCATAACATGGAAGCCCGTATCTGCCATATGTAGGGGAAGTTGATGAAGCATGGATGTGTTATAAAAATGAATTACAAAGTTATATTCTAACTTTCAAAATCAGAATTGTGAGATTCAAAGTAATTTCAAATTATGACATTTGATCAGATTGCACAAAATATCAATTTTATTGTTGCAACGTCCATGTACGCAGCATGCATGCCAGCTTGGACTGCAATAAATGTTAAAAAATTATTTAAGAGCCATGAATTGAAGCTCTATTCCTGATTTAAATCTGGTGAAACTTACCGTTTAATGCAGCAGAAATGTTTTAGAAGGTAAAGAGGTAGTGAGGAAATTAGGAAACTATAACTCATTTGTGTCATTGTCAGAACAGCAAATGTCAGCCTGCAGAAATTCTTGTTGAAATATAAAAATGTTGGTTCCCCTGGCGTCTGCCTCTGCGCTCTGGGGGGGTCTTTGGCTCCTCACAACCACTATGGAGCATTTTTCTCATGGATAAACCTTTCATACACTAGTGCACTCTCACAGTTTGCTTGAATTCAGGTACTTACAGATTCACTTCTATATAGAAAACCCCTATTATTATCCTTAGCTGACACTTTATACATTTTGTATTAATTAATCCTGTATATTTTTCAGTGATGGTATCAAGGCGTTGGTTGTTTGTACCTGTAATACTTTATCAGCTGGTTCTGCTGTTCTTTTTATATCCCTCTTTGCAGGTGAAGAAGCAGACTCAGATGATGTTATATCGTTCTCTCCCTTTCCTCTCCACTTTCTCTTTCACCTTTTCACCTTTTTTGTCGTCTACTTTCTTGTTTCAGTGTCCATTTAACATGAAATATTCCCTGCATTAATTATACTTAGGGCTGGGCAAGTTAACGCGTTAATTTCGCGTTAATTCATTAGACTATTAACGGCGATATTTATTTTATCGCGCATTAACGCATGTTGCTCACATGCTTTCAGTCAGTGTCAGTCAGCAGGCGCGCTGACTGCAGCGCGCTGTCTCACGGCAGCACTCTCCCGCTCCCCCTCCCCTCTCGTACATGGCTCAGCGGCGCCAGCCAATCAGCACGCAGGCTCAGCCTGGCCCGCCCACTCAGCTCTCACACAAACTTAATACACAAACAGCTGAGAGAGACCGCAGCAGCGGAAAAACATGAACTGGGGAAGTAGCACGTTTGGCTTTATTTTAATTCCGTAAATGAAATCAAGCTGTATGTTTTGTAAAAAGCCGGTTAATTTCAGTAGAAACACAACAAATTTATCTAAGCACGTGAAAAAACGTCGAGCCACAGAAACGGAGAGAGGAGACGAAACTTCTGTCATTGCCCCGACAGACCCACAGACGTCTCTGACTGAGGCGTTTCAGTCCTCCATGGAACATCCAGGTAGATCAGTGTTCATCTTCAGCAGCAGTTCATGTTAACTTTCAAAGTAGATATTATCTATCATATGTTACTGGAGCCCACACAGAAAATGTAATTAAGACCTTGAAAGAACCCAGTACATATATTAAAGTGTCATTTAAGATAAGATAACATTAGCTAATCCTTTTTTTATCCCACGACGGGGAAATTTATAGGATTAAAGCAACAGGCAGGTGCACACAACACAGACAAAATTACATAAGGATTGAAATATATAAGAGGTGGATTAGCGAAAAAACACTGAACATAACATTATTATTATTATTATTTAATTGTAATAATAAAATAAAAACCACAAAACCCAAAAGGTCAACAGTTTCATGATACATCAAGCTTAGGGACTGGCTAATATACAGCAGGTCAAAAAAGGCCATATTTTGGCTGCAGTGCTTGCTGTTCTCTTATGAAGAAAAGATCAACTAGTGCACTAAATTCAATAGATGGGTTGAAAATATCCAGTATAAAATAAGTGCTACAAATGTTACAACACTTTGGTTCATATGGCAGCAGAATATTACAATAAAAGTGCTCTTTACACTACTTTTGAATTCATTCTTGGAGTTTGCGCATACAATGCGATTAATCATGATTAATCGGGCAAATTATGCGATTAATCGCGATTAAAAATTTTAATCGTTGCCCAGCCCTAATTATACTAAAGCTTTTTGCATATATAAATGAAGGGGAGCACAATGGCAAAAGCAGTAAGACTCCACTTGTGAAAGTAAAATCTGTTGGGATGTTTTTCGCATTAAGACAACAATTCTTAATGCTACATTGCCAGACAGGACACTAAAAAACAAAACAACAAAACAAAAAAAAAAAGAACAAGAAAAATCCATTACATTCTTTTTCCTTGTATCTTAATTTCTATTCAGGCTGCATTTTAACGCAGTTGGTCGCCCTGTTGCCTTAAAGCAAGAAGGTCCTGGGTTTGAATCCCAGGGTCTTTCTGCATAGAGTTTGCGTGTTCTACCATTGCATGCATGGGTTCTCTGCGGATACTCCAGCATCCTCCCACAGTCCAAAAACATGACTGATGAGGTAATTTGTCCCTGTAAACTGTGTGAGTGCCTGGTTTTTCGACTCATTATCTGGGGGCTATGTTTGCCATAAACCCAAAGCAGAAAGGCATTACCACTTATCAATATTTACATATTTATCCAGGTCATATTAGCATTGAAAATTCACAAATATTACAACATGTTTCTTCTATTATCATGCAGCCCCACCTTGTATCTTATCATTTTGGAATTTAAAACTGAGTGCTTGAAATTTTACCCCCTTAATGCAGGGAAGGCCCTGATGATCCTCTCTGCAGACCTCAGTTATTTGACAAAACATTACAATTCACTTACACCGTTTCAAACATTTCTGTGTCAAAGAATTAAGTGAATAAAACCATTATTGCTTAAATTAAATCACCTTGAATTTCTGTAGTTCTGAACTGTTGCCTAGTTGTTTTTTTTTAAGAATTTCTCTAATTACAACAATGTATATTTGTAATTATAAATAAGAGCGAGAGCGACATTAGGAAAGAGACAAAACAAGTTTATTTCATATTATTCTAATCTAATTAACTTATATCTCCATCATCTCACTTCTTGCATGTGCCTTACCTTTCCTTAGAAGGATCTCCACCACCTCAAGGTGTCCTCCCTGAGCAGCCAGGGCCAGCGGTGTGAAGCCGTAGTTGCTGCGGGGGTCTGGCCGCGCTCCAGCCTCCAGCAGCACCTTCACCAGCTCCACTTTGCCCAGTCGGGACGCCTCGTGGAGCGGGCGGCGGCCGTGGCAGCCCGCCTGGTTCACATTGGAGCCACGGAGGAGCAGCAGCTTCACCAGGTCAGTTCGGTCTGAACGGATAGCTGAAGACAGACGGTAAAACTCAGCTTGCTTAATCTGCTGCTAATGCTTATTGTTGCAGGAGATTTACATCATATTCAATTCAATAAAATTTTATTTATATAGTGCCAATTCCCAACATGTCATCTCAAGGCTCTTTCCAAAGTCAGACTCCATCAGATCCTCCAGGTTGGTGAGAAAGTTTCCTCTCTAAGGAAACCCAGCAGGTTGCATCAAGTCTCTCCAAGCAGCATTCACTCCTCCTGAAAGAGCGTAGAGCCACAGTGGACAGTCGTCTGCATTGTTGATGGCTTTGCAGCAATCCCTCATACTGAGCATGCATGAAGCGACAGTGGAGAGGAAAACTCCCCTTTAACAGGGAGGAGAACCTCCAGCAGAACCAGAACCAGGCTCAGTGTGAACGCTCATCTGCCTCCACCCACTGGGGCTTAGAGAAGACAGAGCAGAGACACAGAAAGCACAGAAGCTCACATTGACCCAGGAGTACTTTCTATGTTAGAGAAGACAGAGCAGAGACACAGAAAGCTCAGAAGCTCACATTGAGCCAGGAGTACTTTCTATGGTAGAGAAGACAGAGCAGAGACACAGAAAGCTCAGAAGCTCACATTGACCCAGGAGTACTTTCTATGTTAGATGGTAATAGAGGATGGTCTGCCTCCCCTGATGATGTCACAGCTAACAGAACGCCAGACCAGGTGTACCTTCTATGAAGAGAGAACATAAAGTTAAAAGATGAAACAACAACAAATAATGCAGATTGGAGAGCAGTAGGAGAACTCAGCAGAGTGAGAGAAATAGACCCTGATGTCCTCCAGCAGCCTAAGCCTATAGCAGCATAACTATAGAGGTAGCTCAGGGTAACATGAGCCACTCTGACTAGAAGCTTTGTCACAAAGGAAAGTTTTAAGATTAGTCTTAAAAGTAGACGGGGTGTCTGCCTCACGGACCAAAACTGGGAGTTGGTTCCACAGGAGAGGAGCCTGATAGCTAAAGGATCTGCCTCCCATTCTACTTTTAGAGACTCTAGGAACCACCAGCAGACCTGCAGTCTGAGAGCAAAGTGCTCTGTTAGGAACATACGGGGTAATCAGAGCTCTGATATATGATGGAGCTTGATTATTAAGGGCTTTATACGTGAGAAGGAGAATTTTAAATTCTATTCTTGATTTAACAGGAAGCCAATGAAGGGGATCTAAAATCTCAGAAATATGATCCCTCTTGTTGATTTTCATGAGAACTCTTGCTGCAGCATTTTGGATCAGCTGAAGGCTTCAAGCTGCATTTTGTGAAATTCCTGATAGTAAAGAATTAGAATAGTCCAGCCTTGAATGCCTCATATGTATTTTCCTGTGTTTGTTTACCCAGCAGCTGAAGACACTAAGATCCAAAAAAATAAAGGTTTATGTTCTAATTAATTTAATGCCTTGAAATAATACCCCACCCCAATGTTTTTTAAACATTTTGTCACATTAGAAACACAAACTGTAAGCTATTTTATTGATTTTATGAGACTAACACAAATTAATGCATAGTTTTGAAGTAAAAGGAAAATATAAAACAACAAAAAGAAAACCCATGAAAGGTGTGGCATGCAGTTGCATAATTTATTCCTCTCAGTCAATGCCTTCCAGAACAACATTTCGCTGCAGTTACACTGCAGGTCTTTCAGGTTATGTATCTTCCAACTTTACATGTATAAAAGACTAAAATTTCTGACCATTCTTCTCGCCTAAATGTATCCAGCACAGAAAAATTGATGGGGATCACCAGTGAACATCAATTTTTAAATCTTTCCACAGATTTTCAGTTTGATTTAGGTCTGGACTTTGTCAGGACTGCTCTTCTACATGAACATACTAGAGTATCTCTGGTATATTAACGACCTGGATTATTTCTGGCTGCATGTTTATGGTGATTGTCCTGCTGGAAGGGGAACCTCCAGGCCAGTATCAAGTCTCTGCAGCCTCTATCCAGCTTTCTTTCAAGATTGCCCTGTTTTAATCTCCATCCATCTTCCTATCAACTCCCATCGACCAGCTTCCCTGCCCCTGCTGATAACAAGTATCTCTACAGCATGATGCTGCTACCTTTTTGCATTAAGACAAAAATGTTAAAATTTCTTCTTTCTTCAAAGCAGAGAACCTTCTTCCAGATGTTTGCTTTATCTCCAACATGGCCTGTTGTCAATTGGTTATTGTCTAAGTTCTTGTAATTAAACTAAATATTATATATCAATTGTTTTTATATGATTTATCCGCCTTGTGTTAAACTGATATTAGTTCATGAAAATAAGGGCAAATGCAATAATTTCTCAGCTATTTAATAGTATAAAGTCATAAAGCACCATTTTAAAGCTTGACCATAGAAACAAATAAACACCAAAACTTCTTAAACAAAACCTGCAACACAAATGTTATCATTATAAAAGTTCCACAGCAGCAAACAGAGGATGTGCCTGATGAACTGGGTTTCAGCTCACCTACAAACAGCGGGGAGTCCTTGTCTTGGTCCTGGCAGTCCGGCTGAGCTCCGTGTTCCAGGAGGAACGAGGCGTTTTCAATCAGACCCTGTTCTACGGCCAAGAAGAGGGCCGTCTGGCCCCGAGGAGTTTGCCGCTCCAAACCGTCTGGACCTGAAGCTGGAGAACAGGTGAGCTCTTTATAAACCCAGTACCTCATCCCTGCTTTCCTCATCACCGGATAAATAAATGAGCATACAGCAGCCTTCATATTGATCAGCATCAGCAAGAAATTAAAAAAACACCTTCAGATAAACTCATCTTGTATTGCAGCATAAAGAATGAGAAAGCACAAAAATGTCCTAGTTTATGATATATTTTCTAAATTAATCACCAGCGTCACAATTACGGACACCCTCACAGCAACATCCTATAAAACAATAAATAAAAGCTTTTCTTATTTTCAAAATCACTTTTTTGTAAGTTTATCACAGTTTTCAGTGACTTTTATTTATTAATGCATGACTCACTTGCCTGTATGTTCAGTTGATGCAAGAAACATCTGGTGGTTTACTGATGTTTGTCAGGTTTAACAAATTTGTACGTAAAAGCCCAAAGGAACATTTTGCAGGTCAATGTCAACTAGCTCTCACAATAAAGTGGTGACAATATTAATAATCATACAACATATTATAATTACAGCTTCAACTCTGAGAGGCTGTAATTATAATATATTTTTGTACAAAGCAAACATTGTTTATTGGTTTATTGTTTCATGGGATTTCCACACTAATTAATAAACTGAGATTAAAGGCTTGTTTATCAACTCAGTGTCAGATTACATTTATTTATTAATTTTCTGTTTATCTTCACCAGTGAGCATTAGGTGAGCTATAATGAATCCAAACCTTTGAATGTGAGCTCCAGGATCGTCTGGTTGCTCTGAGCCGCTGCTTCATGAAGAAGAGTCCAGCCTCTGCTGTCTGTCTGCAGCAACTTGTCTTTGGGCCAAACTGGCAGATTCTTCAGGAGCTTCTCGTTACCTGGAGTAACAGATTATCCTTAACTTACTGTCGGAGCTTTATTCTTCACCAACGCTGGGCTAAATCTGCCACCGTTTCACAAAACCAAGATTTAGGATTAAGGTGGAATTTACCAGAAATCCTGGCTGAGTTAAACCAGGTTTAGTTAATCCTGGTGCCTCCTCTGTTCAGTCATTGGTCACACAGATCAGAAACAAGTGTTTTGTTTTGTTTTTTAATCAACCTGCATTAAAATACCACTGATACATATTGGTATTCAGTCAAGCAGGCCTACTATAATTATTTTTGAAATATGATGATAGTCTATACACCATTATTAACCTTATTATTGTCCATGTGGACAAAATCCCAAATCCCAAAGGCCCAGATTAAGAAAAAAATATACAAACCATAAGGCTCAATGACCTAACAACTGTTAATAATATTATGTTAATTTATATATTTGATCATGAATAGGTAATTTCATATCAGATATCCTGTATTAACTTCTTTCAGTTTGTTTTAGAGTCTGTGCTTAATGTTTTAAACCCAACGTTTGTAGTAATTATTAATGCTACTATTAAAATATGATGAGGTGAACATTGTTTTGCAAAGGCTGCTGCTTTTCTTTCAGTAGTTATGGAAATGTTAGGGAAACAGCGCCCTCTAGAGTTACAGAAATGAATAAATCAGAGAAAATGGTTTAACATTTTCTTTTGCTATATAAGTAGCTCCAAATAAATGTGTTTTACTTTATACTAGCAGCAGTTTTTCCTTTCTTGACTCTGATGTGCTGCAGTTCCTCATAAGGCTCCATCAAAAGCTGTTGCTTGTTTGATTTTGCAGCTCATCCATTATAGCGTCAGCGAATCTGTGAATCGATTCAAAGCAGGTAGTGGGCATTTACCTGAATTACTTAAACCTCCTGAGCCTGGATTGGCTTGTGTGAAACGGACAAAGCCAGAAAGTTCTGATCACGCTAGTTAAAGTCTGGCTTTACCTCTTATCTTGGATTTCTAAATACTGCTTTTGTGAATCAGCTCTCTGATCCTTTTAGTTTGGGGGGGACAGTGACATTATTCATTTACTGAAACAACACAACCACGCCATGGTTGAATTGTTTGTTATTTCATAAAAAAACAACTAAATCACACAGGCAACTTACTTTACCTGTTTTTATAGCAGAGAAGATCTCGGATACATCCGAAAAGGCCAAACCGACGCTACAGGAAAACAAAGAGACTTGGTTTTAAATCCAAACACGTTCTTTTCCTGCACTAGATTAAAAAAATATTTTTTAAAAAGTATGTTGGTATTTAAGATGGTTACGTGACACATAAAATAACAAATTATTGGCATCAATCAGGCTCAGCTTGTATTAAATAGATGACTTACATTTTTTTTGTAAATGTATCTCGTGGGGTTAATCTGAGTGTCATCATTGAATAAACTATTCCTGTGTTCTGCTTGTTTCCATCACAGTTTCCTCAGTTTGAAAGAGTTTGGGTTTGTTTTGCTAAAACCACTCAGTGATGGCGGCTCTTCAGTCAAACACACCTCTTGTCTCCAGGTTTCTCCTTCTGAACTGACCTCAGCTCGTCTCCTGGTGGGGACGCTCCGTGGGTTTCCCTCGGCTTGCTGCTCTCCAGCAGACTCTGTTCAATCATGTACTGAAGCATGGCGTCTTCATCGTCATCCTCCAACCCAAACTCATCCGGATTCATCATGATGTCTCCTTGGTGGGAAAAGGGACCAACCTAAGGCTGGAAAGCACATCAAATGTATTATTT
>NC_046380.1:4013465-4094503 GCF_011125445.2 Fundulus heteroclitus | reverse complement strand
ATCTGATGGAATCTGACTTTGAAAAGAACCTGATTGTGAACTGCAGCTATATGAAACAAATAGCAGTTTCATTACACTGTAATGTGTAGATATCAATTACCAACACTTGTTTAGTGTTTGATTTTCTGACAAGACGTCTGGTCTACTTTCTAAATGGCTGAATGTAAAACTTACTAATCAGCTGCAATCTGAACAAACTGGTCAAAGACTAATCTAAATTATCTTCGACCCGCTGGATGGCTAAATTTATCACAAGCATTTCTACTCTAAAGATTCATCCAATACCCTTTTCTCTACTGATTTTATATATTTATATATATAAATATTCAATTAAATTTTATTTATATAGCGCCAAATCATGAAACATGTCATCTCAAGGCACTTTACAAAGTCAAATTCAATCATATTATACTGGGTTAGATTATACAGATTGGTCAAAAATGTCCTATATAAGGAAACCAGTTGATTGCATCAAAGTCCCGACAAGCAGCATTCACTCCTGGAGAACCGTAGAGCCACAGGGAGAGTCGTCTGCATTGTCCATGGCTTTGCAGCAATCCCTCATACTGAGCAAGCATTAAGCGACAGTGGAAAGAAAAACTCCCCATTAGCGGAAGGAAAACCTCCGGCAGAACCGGCTCAGTATGAACGGTCATCTGCCTCGACCGACTAGGGTTACAGAAGACAGAGCAGAGACACAACAAGAGAGACAAAAGGCACAGAAGCACACATTTGATCTAGTAATCTGTTCTCTACATTAGATGATAGTAGCGGGTGAGCCGTCTTCTCTCTGATGATGTCACAGTTAACAGAACGCCAGACCAGGTGTACCTACTATGAAGAAAAGAGAGAGAACAGAAAGTTAAAGCAGAAATGACGACACATAACGAATAATTGAAGAACAGTAGAACTCTATAGAGTGAGAAAATTAGATCCTGATGTCCTCCAGCAGCCTAAGCATAGCAGTAAAACTATAAAGTAGCTCAGAGTAACATGAGCCGCTCTAGTTATAAGCTTTGTCAAAAGGAAAGTTTTAAGATTAGTCTTAAAAATAAATGGGGTGTCTGCCTCATGGACCAAAACTGGGAGTTGGTTCCACAGGAGAGGAGCCTGATAGCTAAAGGATCTGCCTCCATTCTACTTTTAGAGACTCTAGGAACCACCAGCAGACCTGCAGTCTGAGAGCGAAGTGTGCTCTGTTAGGAACATACGGGGTAATCAGAGCTCTGATATATGATGGAGCTTGATTATTAGGGCTTTGTACGTTAGAAGAAGAATTTTAAATTCTATTCTTGATTTACAGGAAGCCAATGAAGGGAAGCTAAAATTGGAGAAATATGATCCTGCTTGTTGATTTTCATCAGAACTCTTCCGCAGCATTTTGGATCAGCTGAAGGCTTTGAACTGCATTTTGTGGACTTCCTGATAGTAAAGAATTACAATAGTCCAGCCTTGAAGTAACAAATGCATGGACCAGTTTTTCAGCATCACTACTGGACAGAATGTTTCGAATTTTGGCGATATTCCGGAGGTGAAAAAGGAAATTCTGGAAACCTGTTTAATATGGGATTTAAATGACATGTCTTGGTCAAAAATAACACCAAGATTTTTTCTTTTATTACCAGAGGCCAAGTTAATGCCATCCAGATTAAGTGATTGATTAAAAGTTTATTTTTTGAGGACTCTGGCCCAAAGATTACAACTTCGGTCTTGTCAGAATTTAGATGCAGAACATTTAAAGTCATCCAGCTTTTGATGTCATCAAGACATGACTGCAGTCGAAGTAATTGATTGGATTCATCAGGATTTATGGATAAATATAGCTGAGTATCATCAGCATAACAGTGGAAATTAATCCCATGCTGTCTGATAATTTTGCCGATCGGAAGCATATATATAGTAAATAGAATTGGTCCAAGGACTGAACCCTGAGATACTCCACAGGTGACCCTAGAGTTTGAAGAAGATTTATTATTAATATGAACAGGACAAGTATAGACACAAGTCCATTATCTGAGGCCATGAAATATCATTAGTGACCTTCACCAGAGCTGTTTCAGTGCTATTGAAGCTCTGAAGCCTGACTGAAACTCCTCAAGTAGGTCATTACTTTGTAAATGTTCACATAGTTAATTAGCAACTACTTACTCAAGAATTTTAGATAAGAAAAGAAGATTAGATATAGGTCTGTAATTTACTAACTCATCTTGATCAAGAGATGGTTTCTTAAGTAAAGGTTTAATAACAGCTACTTAAAAGCCTGTGGTACATATCCATTTACTAAGGATAGATTAATCATGTCTAAAATAGGACCACTGATCAAAGGGAATATGTCCTTAAACAACTTGTTTGGATTGGGTCTAACATACAGGTAGAAGGTTTAGATGAAGCTAGAATTTTAGATAGCTCAGAAAGCTCTACTGCTTTCTAAACAGTTCAGACACTGTGCAGGTTCTAAGATTCCTCCAATGCTGCCTCACTTACTGAGGACAAATTTTATTGATTTTAAACTGGTATAACAAGGTCTTTACAGGACGGGTCAGAGCAGACTCTACCTGCTGAGGAGGGTGAGGTCTTCTGCCCTGCAGGGGGCGCTCCTGAACACCTTATGACTCTGTGGTGGCTTCAGCTTCTTCTATGGCTTGTTTTGATGGAGCAGCTGTGAGAAAAAGGTTAAATGAGCTCATCAGTAAGGCCAGCGGTGTCCTAGGATGCCCACTGGACCAGGTGGTTGGAGACTAGATGACTCCAACCACCTGCAATACACACAGATATTTTGCACATAACATCACTGCTGTCAATGTCCACCTCCTCTGCTCTGCATAACTGCTGCATCCTAGGAGCACAAAGGAGCGTTAGTGCAGATCCTTCCTCCCAGCAGCTCTTAGACTTAGGACCTTCACCACTCAAAGTTATTTATATTCCTGCTGTTACAGTTTTTTCTGTAATCTGTTGCTGTTCTTTAAACTTGTGCATTTCCTACACTTGCAGGTCACCCCTCTCAGACGCACATTTGAGTATTTTTAAAACCTGTACAGGATTTTTCCATCCGTTTCCCTTACTTTCTTGCTGATAAATCTGCATTTCCCTGCTGTGAGGCAGCAAAAGCATCACTCCGTTCTCTTCTAAAGCCCAGACTTGAGTTGGAGCAGGATGCTGCACCGTTGGCGACTCAGTCAGCATGAAAAACTTTGCACCAGTCTGCAGGATTTCTATACTCCTCCTAAACCTCTTTGTCCCACTGCTTCTCACATCCACCAGTTAAACGAGCCCTCTTCAGTAGTGCCCTCTTCAGCTCGCCGCAGATGATCCTGAAGCTTGGACCTTCTCGGGCTGAAGCTGAAGCTTTCAGCTTGGAGTTCTTCAAGCACCAGAAAAAGGTAATTTCTGCTGCAATGTTCCCAGCAGCAGTTTTCTGGAGGCGAGCCTGCAGCTTTTCTTTGGAGGTAACCACTGGAAACATCTGCTCCCTCCGTAAAGCTCCTACTTGTCTGACTGAAGGAACTACTGCAGATGTTTCAGTGCTTCATCTCTGCTGATGAAGCCAATGATACATTATTAGGCCCGTTTACACTACATTTTTTAACCAAGCTGAGACCAGTCCGAGCTGGTGTTGTCTGTAACCGCTTATCCATGCAGGGTGTCCTGGGGTGGGGGGCCTTAAAGGCCGGAGACAAACTGGATGTTCTAGGACAAAAAAAAAACAACACCATTGAAAATCTTGTTTCATTGTAGATTTAAGGAAGGATTTGTCACAGCAATCACTCTGCACTCGTTTTTAAATCTGTTATTTTTCAGCCTCCAAATGAAAACTAGAACAGATCAACCAGAAAAAAAAAAAAAAAAAACAGAAACTGAGCTCACTCTTTACCTTCTAAACTACTTTATTGATATATTGGAAAAACAAAATAATAATACAAACATCTTTCACAAAGTTTAACAACAGCTGCATTGAAATGCTCGTGATTGTTTCCTGCGCCGCAGCAGAGGAAGGAACCGCTCAGCTTTCCTGGGTTGTTTCAACCAGAAAGACGCTGCAGAGGAACCCGGTTCTGACGGGTCCGGTGTCGTCAGCCTGTAGGTATTTCAGAGATGTTCCTGCATGCGGGGGGGGGGGGGCCTCAGGGCTCCTCAGCAACAAACAGCGTGATCCCTCAACACAAACAGGTTGCAATAATACTTCACACACTGAGAACAACCAGGAACAAGAATCAGCATCTGAAGACGGAAAGGTGTCAGCGGACGTCTGCGGTCGGGGAGCAGAAAGTGGGCGTGGCCTCAGGCGGGTCTGTAAACTAGAGTTCATCGTGACGTCGCCACGGAGCAGACGAGCAGGACGCGTCCGGGTTGGTGTAGTAGTACTAAGAGCTGCGCAGTCTTTAAAGTCTGGGAGTTATGGTGACCGTGGGGGGTGGGAAGGCACTGTGGCGTCTGATTGGTCGAGATCAGCGGGCCGCCTCTCTCGGTTGGCTCAGGGCGGGGCGAATCCGTCACTTTCAATCCTTTGGTCCTCGCCTCCTCCTCCTCACTCCGCCTTGTCTTTCCTCTTGGCGGTGAACGGCACCTTGCTGGCGACCGTGGAGCCCACGCTGGAGACGCCGCCGGCCACGGCCGACACGCCGCCCTTCACCAGCCCACGCCATCGACGGCACCGTGGTCACGGCCGACTTGGTGATCTCCAGGCTCTTCCCCCCACCCCGCCCACCCAGGCCACTCCGCCCACCGCGGCGCCGACCACGCCCTTGGTGACTTGAAGAGGCCGCCGGTGACCCGCCACACCATGCCGGGGGGAGCGACGGCGTGGTCCTTACCGGGCTCTGGAACACACGTCACACACAGAGTTCGTCTTTTAGAATCAAATGTCCTGAAGGTCGTTGATTTCACCGACCAAATCTTTCTTTAAAATGTTATTTTTAGATCAAATAATGTTTTGTTTAACTCAGGATTTGCATCGTGAATGGATTGAAACACCAATGTTTCTGAATTAGTGAAGCTAATTTAACATCATTCCATATTTAAAGGTGAACTTTGGTTCTTTAACTCAGATCTGCAGTGAACCAGGATTTACTGAATCATTCTGATGATCAAACATTTTAATGTTGTCTTTTGTTTCTTTTGCATATAAATAGTTCCTTAGCTTCTTTTTATTTTAATTTTGCTCAGTAGTTTAGTTAACTTTCACTAGCCTAGTAGAGAGGATTTACTGATTGAAATATTGTGTTAATTCAGATAAACAGCATTACATAGTGATGTTCATTTTTTTCTGTTATTAAATTCTTGAAACTTGAACAGAAGTTGTCACTCCTTTATTCTATGTGTGTGCAGGTTTTGCTGTTAAAAGATCGCTAGTGCTCAAATCATCCCTTTCAACCGTTGTCTTGATATCAGCTTAACAACAGCTGATTATCACCAGACAATACTTAACAAAGTTATTTATAAAACATTAAATAACTTTAAAACGTGCATAATGGCACAACAATGGAAAGGGTAAATTAAATTAAATACATTTTGCTGAGAGGCCATCAGACCTGTTTTATTGTGATTAGCAGTGACTATAATTTATGACATTAAAGTCATATAAGCTGATGAGAGCAGCTTCCTCAGGAGGCTGAGGCGCCATGGTGACCCAGAGGCGTCTGAACCGCTCCAAGTGTTTCTGAAATAGCAGCAGCAACATGTGAGCCCAGATTGCACCGTATTCCCCGCTGACGCTCCAGCATTTAGACCCGTCCCTCGCCGCGGCGCTTACCCTCTGGAGGCTGGCCGTCAGCGGGTTCTGCTTCGTCCGAGGACAGGCTGGTCCCGGGCTGCGGCTCCACGTTCACGCTGTTCACATCCTGGATAAAAAACAAACCAGGAAGACTGAGCGTAAAAAAAAAAAAACAGACGAATGTCACCTGCCGACAAACTGGAGACAAAACTACCTGCATGATTTAATCTAATCACCAGAAACACAGAATAACGTTTCAGGTTTGTTACAAAACACACTTCTGTGGTTTTAGCCACAGGAGAAGAAAAGCACATTTACATGTTTGCATGTATGGAGTTAAAGAAAAATAAAATAAAATGTGTGGCACTAGTAATGTTTATATGGAATAGATAAAAAGCTGCTTTGCTGAGTGAATATGTCAGTTATGCCTGATTACTAATAATCATGTTAGATTTTATACAGAAAAATCAACCTAAAGTAAAATGTGAATTTCAGTTTTGGGCGACAGATGTTTAATTTCATTATCTTTTGTTTTGTATATTTTGATGCTTATTGTGTAGTTGATGATTTTAATTTAAGGTCTTAGTAAACGTATTGCTTTGGTAAAGGCAGCCAATAAGATTCTTCTTTCTGCTCCCTTTCATTCAGGACTTTAGAATGTTTGTTTTTATGTTTGTTTTGTTTTAACACAATTAAATAAAGACTTTAAATTACAAATATTAATTAATTCTGACGTAATCAGGCAGACTTTAGCATCCCTGTGCGGGCGCCCAGTCGACCACTTTATCAAACAAGCTGCTTTAATCTAAGACCGCGGCTCAAATTTGCTGAATTTAAAACAAACTTTGTGCAGCTGGAGAGTGGAAGACGTTGCACAGCGTAAGCAGAGACCGCTCAGACTTCTCTTCAACTCCTCCTCACCCTGAGTAGTAGTAGGGATGATGATGATGATGAATGGACGCAGGTTTCTGCCTCCATACAGAATATTTTTACATGGATCACAGACCCAGAATTTCTTTATTTTCTATATTTAAACATTTTCATCAGCAAAGAAACCCCACGGACCAGAAGAATTATATTAGTTTCTCCCTGAAATGATCTTTAAAACGCATTAAACAGAGGATGTGTGTCTGAAATCTGAACAATGTCCGCCACAGAAACAGATCAGGGTTTTCCAGACCGGTACCGATTTTTGGTTTTCATTGAGCTCTGAGCTGCTGAGATTAAACAAATCTGATTTTTTTTTTTTTTTTTTTTTTTTACTTCTGCAGGTTTTTTCTTTTTATTCCAACTGAATATTTAGATAATCCCATGTACTAGATGCACCTGAATGCACCAATGAAAAAAAATGGGGTGATAATATGGTCTGTTGTGTGCCTGTAAATTAGGGCTGGATGACATGAAAAAAATAAGGATATCGATAAAACAGAAATATTGATCTATAATTGATAATTATCACAAATTCAAAACATATTTAAGTGCAGCCCTGGCCATTTATATGCTGTTGCTTGAGCAACCTATTTTTAGATACAGAACACACAAACACTGAATTCACACTCAACACCCTTTATTCAACCAATCTTTTTACTAAAACTGCAAGTTTAAAAAAAAAGAAACACGTGCTCTCTGAACTCTTGAAGGGGGCGGGGGCTTCCTGGGTCTGCATTGTGATTGGTTGGGAGGATGTAATATTAACCTACATGGCTAAAATGCATAAGGAATGAAAACATATTCTACTGATCGATATTTATCGTTACTGAATTATCGTCCAGCTCTACTGTAAATGTTATTGTTCTTCCTGAGGCGGCCGTCAGTCTCAGAATCACGTCTCCACGGTATCATGGTACCACATGGTGATGATACAGATTCCTGATGAAGGGGCAGCGGTTGGTAAAGCTCCTTCGGGTCAGAGGGACGCCTCAGGACGGGTACCGGCGTTGTCCCGTCCACTGTGGAGCGTTCTGGTCCGGTTGGCTGCTGCTGGCAGCCGAGGTTTCTCCAGAACCACTGACGTTTACATGCAGCTCGACGTTGTTCCGGTTAAATAATTAATTTCACTCCAGCGTGAGCTATGGACCTTGCTGCTGTCTGCGTAAAGTTCTGGTTCGGTCCACCTTTTCTTTCTCCACCGTAGCTGCAGGAGAAACCTTTCAGTGACGGCTGGGGGTTCCTCTCTGCTTTACTGCTGTCCTACAGAACATTGCATTGAGCTCCTGGGTCCACACAAACGTTCTGGTTCTGTTCTACGTTCTTAAAAGGCCCGCCTGGGGAACTGCATTGCAAACAAGCCATAGCTATAACGTTTAAGTGTTCAGTCTTTAAACTTTGAGGCCTGTCCCCACGGTGGAAAACAACGCTGCATTTGTTCCCGACAGCTGCTGCTCAGAACCAATAGGTGTTCTGTTCCACCGACTGTAGCCTTATCAGGCGGTTACTGGAGCAGCCGACAGTAAAAATGCTTCACCAGCACTAGGGGGTCAGACTAGCTGACATGTCGGATCCGTGGGGATCCATTTGGTTCCGCCATCGAGCTCCAGCGGCCCACACCTCTGATGCGGACCGGGCCGGTCTTCCTGACTGCCTGTTAGCTCACCCGTTACGAAACTGTGGATCTTGGCATGAAGGCCCGGTAGGATTGGGACAGACTGTGGGCTCCTGGTGCTGAATGTTCTATCTGTGCCGATCCTTACGGAGGAAAACGCAGAGATCTGCTCGCCTGCAGCTGAATCAAACACACATTTCACTGCTGGAGCACAGAGTCGTGCTTAAACCTGTAATTATCCAACAGATTTTTAGCTCGGTCTGAACCCGAATGCGTCGCTTCGGCTGCTTTTTATCGTCATATTTAATAAATGCTGCACATTAACCAGGTTTCTAAACCCTTAAAGCTGCTGGGGGTTTAAATTAGACGTATTTTTGGCTGTTTGGTGGGAGGTAAACGCTCTAAAACCTCCATCTTGGAGCCATGACACTATGATGTTAATGTTTTCAACATTTTACTGAAGCCAGGGCCTCATTCAGCTCCCTGCTGCTGAAGAACGAACCAGGCTCTGAATCTGAAATGTGACTCAGATGATGATGGGTTTTTATTTTTAGGTTATTTAACCTGAACACAAACATCCATCTAGCTCCTGCTGCAGGTTTCCCAGGTTCAGGTGAAAGCTGCTGTTATTCAGACAGTTAGAATAAAAACAAACGCAGCAGAAGTTGCAGGAGGCGCTGGTGTTTTTTTTAAAGGACCTGGACAGTGAAGCAAGCTGGAACTGCGTCCATGCTCCACATCATCACCAGGACGTGAGCGTGGAGGTGAGCTGAACACCTGGAGCATGCTCAGACACATCCTTACCTTCACCATGGTTCCTGCTGCTTCTCGCTGAGACACAGCCGGGCCTGGGACGCTGCTTCCTGGGTTCAGCCTGCAGCCTTCCGTCCTCCTCAACAACTTCTGCGGACTTTCTGCAGAGCTGCGGCTCTCTTCTCCTCTGCGCTGCTTCTGCCGACGTGGCGCCTTCACCGAGCACACGCACACGCTGACGAGCACGAGCACCGCTGTCACAGCGCGTCTGAACAGGCCGCGCACTTCCGGTAAAGGCCTTCAGAGTAAAAGTCTTCACTTTGTCAAGCCAGGCTGTCATGGGTCGAGAGGTGGAGAACATCATGTCCATCACAAAGACACAGGCCAGGCAGCCATGTACGCACTAGACCAATTAACTGGTCAAGGTTAATTGGTTAATTGTAATAGGTTGACCATAACAGCCATGACCAGAGTGCTGCAATGTTTACAGTCTAAAGAGCCATTTTTCCTACAGTTCACTTGAATTAAACTCGTTCAGAGCCCCAAATGTTGACTGGCCTTTTGAAAAAAAAAAAGACAAATTATAATTTATGATAAAGATCTACTGTAAGAAATATGTTGTCATCATCAAAGAAACGCCCTTTTTTGTCTATTTTGATTTTTTTTTTAAAGAGGACGGTTTGGATGTTGATATTTGTGGATAATGGTGTAAAAAAAATCATAGTTTCCATCTATCTATCTATCTATCTATCTATCTATCTATCTATCTATCTATCTATCTATCTATCTATATATATATATATATATATATATATATATATATATATATATATATATATATATATATACTCAAATATTCAAAGAGTCTTTATTATCACGGCGTGTTACCGTGGTAAATTTTCTTTTTAGCTACTCCGGCTAAGAGTACAAATAAAAAAGACAAACAAGCACACAGGCAATGCACAAGGGTTGTAATGTTGTTTTTTGTTTTTGTTTTTTTCCCCTCATTATAGCATTCAAAAGATTAGAAAATAAAAAGATGAAGATTCAAAAGTTTGTATGAACTAATTCATGAGTCACAGATAATGAGGAAAAATGTGCTTATTGTGCAATGATGATCTGAGTGTTTATTTACAGAAATGTGCGTTTAGATATTTAGAGATAATATTGGGCAGTAGGTAGCAGTGGAGATGCGTCTGGTCCTTCTGTGGACTCATTCTGCATGAACTGAGTCTAGATCCTGCAGAGGGCATCCCATAATCCCCTGCTCTGTCCTCACCACCCATGCTAGGTCCTTCCTCTCCTGGACTGTGCAGCTCCCGTACCACACACTTATGCTGAGACATAAAACTCTCTCTATCGTAGCTCTGTAGAAGTTCTTTAGCAGCTTAGTGGGAAGTCCAGACCTTTTCAGCTTCCTGAGGAAGAGGAGCTGTTGATGGGCCGTCTTCACCAGGTGTTCACAGTCCAGGAGAGGTCAGAGGAGACGTGAATGTCCTACTACTGATCGTCAAAATCAAAATCGTAGCATCTCAAGAAACATTACTTCATCCACCATATAATTAATAAATATATATGTGGATGTTTTTTTTTTTGCCATCTGTTTGGCTTCCATAGTTTGATTATTTTAAATGGACAGTAGAATTACTATCATTTTTCACAAGTCAGTCTGAATTGAACTTTTATTGTGAAAACAGGAAGCTGGGCGTGGTGCTCGCTGACGCTGCAGCTCCGGATGCTGCCCCGGATCCTGCATCATCAGCACAGCTGCTGTTTCTACTGCCTCATGTAGTCTCTGAGTAGCTAAAAAGTCTCATTGGTACCTGCTTAGTTGTTGTCAATAAGTTCAAAATTAAACATGCACTGTAACGTCTGATGGAAATATAGACAGCACTAAAACCATAAAGTTGAAGATGACGAAGGTGAAAGGGTCAAGGTTCATGAAAAACATTGTGATTTGGCAGTAGGTATTTTTTCTGAATCACCTGTGTGATTCAGAGCTGTAAACTGCTGATGGCAAGATACATTTATTAATTGATTTATATAATTGTATTCAAAGAAACATTGACTCAATCATATGTTGTCCATCTGAAGTTGTAGATTTAGAATCTAGTAAGTATAATAAATCTTCTATCATGCCCTGATAAAAGAAACTCACAGTTTCAAATGGGTTAAAGGCTTTTACTGTGATTATTTTGAATATAACAGTGATATAAAAGTGGATGTTTGTGTGATATAAAAGGTACATTAATGGCAAATATTTTATTGTTTCTATCATATTTAAGTAAAAACTAAGCCTAAAAATAAGTATGCGGACAAAAGTGTGACAATTAATTGGATTATTTCATGGAGACCTGATCCCACACATCGTGACTTTTGGCACAGGAGTTAGTGAGGCTTGCAGATGTCCTGGTTATTGAAACTGTTCTGAAATTAATTGGGTTAAATAATCAGATGCTTGAGTTTATTTGGCAAACTGCAGTGAAAGTATAAGCCATTTCACGGTGCATGACTGACCAGGATATAAGCCATGAACTATTTACACACGGTTATAACATCTAAGGCTTCAGTTATGAAGTATATTCAGGTTATATTGTGTGAATTTTGCATTTTATTCAATTAGTTGTGTTTTTAATAAATAACACATTCAAATAATTATGGATATTTATGGCATATAATGGAATTTAATTTGTTTGATTGGTAGTTTTGTGATTTTTATTTCATTGACACCCGTAAATAATTGTTTTATTCATATTTTACTTTGAGGCGTTTAACTCGACACAAGCGATCCTTGAATCGGGATCATTTAGTTCAGGCGCCTGCTCGGTCGCTATGTTTGGGGTCCTCAGTGGCGCCACTCTCTGGGCAGTTGCAGCAAATGTTAACAAAAACGAGTAGAATTGACTGAAATATTGTAAGAAATCGGGCTTTAGGGGGCTGTGGATCCTTGGAAACCCAGCGATGAATCTAGAGCTGCTCGGTAATTATGAGAAGAGGCTTTTGTTGTGTTTCTACGGCGCAGTTTTGCTGCGGCGCTCCGCTCTTGTTGTGGTTAGCATCGTCTGTTAGCCAAGGATGCTAACAGCTAAGATAAGAATGAAATTAAAATTATAAACAGTTAAGATTGTTTACTCACGTTTAGCTGTTTAGACTCAACGGGTGAATTGGCAACAATCTGATGAATATTTACATATTATAATTTTTTGTATTATTATTATTTTTATGGAAGCATAAAACTGTCAGCTAGCCACATTTAGCATCCATACATTGTTCGGTTATATTAAATCTACTGACACCTTTGTAACAGTGAGGATATATGCCGCCAGCTGACTATATAATAATCAAACTGTTTAAAACTGGACGTATCTCCAGGATAAAAACATCAATGTCAAATGGAGCCAAAGCATTTGACTTATTAAAGAACAAGGCAAATGTAGTTTGTTTACCACCTTTCATACAAAAGGGGATTTCAAGTGTTCATGTAAGAAAAATGTTATCAAACGAAAACCGTTAAAAGTAAACAATGAAGTAAAATTAATGTGTAAAAAGAAACTCAGAAAATGATTAGACAAAATAACTGACATCACTCAAAAGTGTCTGCAGGGAAATTATCAATTGCCCTCTGGCAGCAAAGAAGACACCTTTACAGCAATCTGCCAAAAATAAAAGCCTGCATCGATGTTTCTGGGTGTCTTTTTGACAGAATGCCTTTGGTTAAACGGCGTGCTTAAGAAGCTTGAAGGCTTTAGTCACAGATTTTAACACACATACTAAAATTCTGAGTATAATTAGGTTGATTGCATGTTTTCTGCAGTTTTAACCTCATTTATTGTTGGCCTTTAACTTTGTTAACATATATTGGACCAAAAACAATTTCTTGTTCATTTTTGGCCATAACAATAATAATAATAATAATAATAATAATAATAATAATAATAATAATAACAATAATAATGTAATGTCAGAAAAGTGCAAATAGAAGCACAAATAAGCGCAGTTTAATAACAGCATTGTTAATAGTAAAATAAGTAGAAAGCTGTGAAGAAATTATATGGAGAATGGGAAAACTACACAGTACTGATTAGACAAAAAAGACAATTCTTAAGTATATAAGAAGTTCTAATCTTGTAACTTTGTGTATTCTGCGGAATATGGTCATTTTTATCATCAGTATTCAGCCTGCTGCAGAAGCCCACGCCTGAAACAGATTATAGTTCCCCAAATGTTAAAGATCAAAGGAGCATATATGAAAAGGCGAGGAGGGAATCGTGGATTCATTGCAACTGAGATGTTTGTTGCATTATTTACTAATATTGTTGCAATGTCAAGGTTTTCTAAAAGCGGGCAACTTTAACGTAACGTCAACTTTTTAAACAAGAAGTGGTTTAAACAATTAATGGATCAGAAACGTCCTTTAGGTGTCGGTAAAATGTTTAAAGTGGGTTTGCTCCACATGGAAGGGAAGAGAGCTGCAGCAGTGAGATAAACTAGTTTATTATTTGCTTATAATCATATTTTTTTGTTTTGTTTTACCAGAAACTTTCAGGAATCTCACCGTAGCATTAGGTTCTGGTCAAACTTGTTGGTTGGTTGCACTTTATGTTCAACAAGTATTGATGTCCAACTCAATTAAAAGCTGTTCTCATGAATATTAATATTTTGGTTAATAAAAACAGTTAAATTTCTTGTTTTAAACGGTCCTTGTTTACAAACATCTTTATCTAGCGGCCATTTTTGCTGCTCGTGGTTAACGCAGAGATTAAATCGTAGTTTAGATTTTTGGCAAAGTGTCACTAGGGGAAACCCTGCTGTCGTTTTCTCTGAACGTTTCAGTGTCTGACACGCTGGAGTTCTCTTCCTGCTGCGTCTCTGTTAATACTTGTTGCTGCTTTGATGACATTAATGTTTAATCTGTTTGTGTTTTTTTTTTTTTTTTTTTTTGCAGAATCGTTCGGGCAGAACTACCCAGAGGTAAGCGGCCGTGTTTTGATGCTACTTTGACTTCCTGGTTCCCTGTAGCTCCTGGTTTTGATGCCCTGCTGCTACCTTTGTGTTCAGGAGGCAGATGGCACCCTGGACTGCATCAGCATGGCCCTCACCTGCACCTTTAACCGCTGGGGCACCCTGCTGGCTGTCGGCTGCAACGACGGCCGCATCGTCATCTGGGACTTCCTCACGCGGGGAATCGCCAAGATCATCAGCGCTCACATCCACCCCGTCTGCTCCCTGTGGTGAGAAGCAGCCGCTCAGGCTCGTAAACGTTGCTGTGCCGTTGCCTCGCCTGGTCTTAACCCCCCCCCCCCCCCCCCCCCGCGTGTGTGTTCGGTCCAGCTGGAGTCGGGACGGTCACAAGCTGGTGAGCGCCTCGACGGACAACATCGTCTCCCAGTGGGACGTCCTGACCGGAGACTGTGACCAGAGGTTCCGCTTTCCCTCCCCCATCCTCAAGCTGCAGTATCATCCGAGGGACACGTGAGTTTCTGGACGCTTTGCTCAGTCTGCGTTAGGATTTAATATTTTTCCCGAAAATGATATGTATCAAATCCCGGGAAATAGCTGTTTTTTGTAGTTATGCCTCTGGTGCGCTCTGAGGTGCGTCCTCCGCAGATGGGAGGGCTCAGACACACACACGCGCGCGCGTATGTCCATATATATGTCCATCTCTCTTAAGTGCTGATCCGAGACATTTTGCCATACTATTAAACGTAAATCCATCAAAAGCTGCCATCTCCGCTAGTATTTCACCTAGTGACTTGCTAGCTTTGCTAAAGTAGCCATCTAGCGTTTTCAGACGTTTTGTTGATGGGCTTTCCTCAGGAACTTTACTACGATGAGATTCTAAATGTCTGCACAATCCACTTGTCGACCCCCCTGAACAATCCGGTCACACAACATGCACTTTGCGTTTTCATTTTCAACCTTTTTAAAATGCTCCTATACAAAGCTGGCAGTAGACATCCTCCTTAGGCAGTAGGCTACTGAATGCAACGTTACCGTAAGACAACAATAGACGCGCACTGGATTTTTTTTTTTACTTTCATTGCCCGTTTCCCGTCATAACATTTCCCGGGATTAAACCCTAGTGTGCGTCGGGTTTGTGTTTCAGAGACAAGGTGCTCGTCTGTCCCATGAAGTCGGCTCCGGTGCTGCTGACGCTGTCCGACTCTAAACACGTCGTCCTGCCGGTGGACGATGACTCGGATCTGAACGTGGTGGCGGCCTTCGACCGGCGGGGGGAATACATTTACACCGGCAACGCCAAAGGAAAGGTAAGGGGGGGGGGGGGGGCACCGGCTCCATGTTCTCTGGGGTGGGGGGGGGGGGGGGGGGGGGGGGGGATGTGAGGGCGTCAGAATCACCTGACCTTCTCTGTGTGGTGCTGCAGATTCTGGTGTTAAACACAAACACCCAGGAGCTGGTGGCGTCCTTCAGAGTGACGACCGGCACCAGCAACACCACCGCCATCAAATCCATCGAGTTTGCACGGAAGGGCAGGTGAGACGTGTCACGTTCTGAGGACATGATCGACGTGCAGGAAGCTGCTGCCGTTAAAAACCGATCGCTGACGCCTTCCTTTCCCCCCCACAGCTGCTTTCTGATAAACACAGCCGACCGGATCATCAGGGTGTACGACGGCAGGGAGATCCTGACCTGCGGCCGGGACGGCGAGCCAGAACCCATGCAGAAACTGCAGGATCTGGTCAACAGGTGCGTCAGGTCCCCCCCCCCCCCCAGCCTTTACCTGAGCTTCCGAGGGGCTGCTGGCTCCTGACAGGTTTCTAACGCTTCCTCTGCCCAGGACTCCGTGGAAGCGCTGCTGTTTCTCAGGCGACGGGGAGTACATCGTGGCCGGCTCGGCCCGGCAGCACGCCCTCTACATCTGGGAGAAGAGCATCGGGAACCTGGTGAAGATCCTGCACGGCACCAGAGGAGAGCTGCTGCTGGACGTGGCCGTAAGCACCTTAGAGGCTAGCAAGGCTTTCTGAATGCCGCTAATGAGCGTCTGTCAGTGACGCCCACCTGCTGTCTTCCAGTGGCACCCGGTCCGACCCATCATCGCCTCCATCTCCAGCGGAGTGGTTTCCATCTGGGCCCAGAACCAAGTGGTGGGTGGCGGTCACGAGCCGGTTTAGTCCCGGGGAGCCAATCAGCTGACGGCGTGTTTCCTGTTTGGGTTCTCTGCAGGAGAACTGGAGCGCCTTCGCTCCGGACTTCAAGGAGCTGGATGAGAACGTGGAGTACGAGGAGCGGGAGTCCGAGTTCGACATTGAGGACGAAGACAAAAGCGAGCCGGAGCAGACGGGTACCGAGACGGGTTCTGTTTTAGATTTTTAGTAGAGATGTGGCTTCTGGCGGCTCAGAGCTGAACCTTTGGTCGCGTTTCAGGCGCAGACGCCGCGGAGGACGAAGAGGTGGACGTGACCACCGTCGATCCTATAGTTGCTTTCTGCAGCAGGTAAACCATCTAAAGATGCGGGGCGGCATTTTATGTCGTAGACCAGAGCCCCTGATAGTGTAGCATGCATTAGATTTCAGCCCCCTTCACACTGATACCCTTAAATAAAACCCAGAGCAAACAGCTGCCTGGAGAAGTCCTCTGACTGATGATCAGAGTCCAACTCTGTGCTCTGCAAAAAGGGAACTAAAAGTTAAATTAGAGAAGCTAAATAAGACTATTTGCCAATGGAATAAGATTTTTGCACTTAAAATAGGAACAACTCATCTCCATCATCTTATTTCAAGTGCAGGATGTCTAATTATCTAATTTTAGGGGTAAAATTACTCATTCCTTATTTAGCTCTTAAAATCAAGGACAAATACACTAATTTCAAGACATTTTTACTTACTTTTAGTTCTCTTTTTGCAGTGTGTGTGGTTTAATCTGCATGAATGCAGCTGTTCTAAACACTAGTGACCAGAGAACATCATGAAGACCAAAGGAACTGAGAATCTGTCGACATCTGTGAGAGCTGCACAGATCTGAGGCCAGAAGACGGTCTTTGTTGAAGAGAAGCCGTTAGAAAACAGTTCATTACAAACCATGATGGAGACGCAGCTAACCTGGTAGAAGCTGCTAACTGTTAAAACGAAGCATGGTGGTGGCAGCGTCATGCTGTGGGCAGCTGGGTGGAGCTGAATCCAGGACCATCCTGGAGGAAAACCTGCTAGAGGCTGCAGACCTGAGAGTGGGTGGAGGTTCACCTTCCAGCAGGTGAACCAGCCTGAACCTGCAGCTGGAGATATTATGGGATGGCTTGGATCAAAGCAGAGTCATGGCCTAGTCAAAGTTCAGTCACAAGGCTTGAAGCTGGATGTTCCCACATGCTCTCTGTGCCGTTTGACTGAGTTTCTGCTGTTTTGCGTAAAACAAACATTTCCATCTGTAGATCTTCCACAAAGTTCTGAACCAGGAGTTTATTTTAGTGGAATATTTAAACGACTTATATTGTTACTGTGTTTGTAAAATGTTCAACATCAAAGTTTGTTTCAGATTAATTATAAACCATAGATAATTTTTATCCACTCATCAGTTAAAAAACACTTTGATTTTGTCACAATCACACAAAATCCTATTAAAGTTGATTTTAGGTTTATAATTTAGGCACCGGGTCTGACCACCAGGTCCAGTTATTCTGGGGCTAAATACTGATGGCAGGAAAATGATCACGATTTTGTGAAAACACTTCCTTAAAACTAGGTTTTGTTTAGTTTAAAGTTTTAGTAAAGCTTCTAAACTGGGAGAATCGGATGGTTTCAGTGTTTAATGTTTAAGCAGAATCATTTTCCCATCAACTTGAGACTCATTTTAACTGTTAGATTATAAATTATCTTCATGATTTGTGTTTTTATTTTCTGTTTGATAAGACCATAGAGATTCTGCTCTTGACTTTGAACCTTTTTATGTTTTTAATTCTTCCTAAACATGCCTGCCATCCTTGTGTTGTGTCTGCAGTGATGAAGAGCTGGAGGACAACCGGGCCCTGCTGTACCTGCCCATCGCCCCCGAGGTCGAAGACCCCGAGGAGAACCCCTTCGGTCCTCCGCCGGACGCCGCGGTCCAGCCCGGCGCCGCCGAGGAGGCGCTGGCCGGCGGGGATAAGAAGCAGAGGCAGCCCTCGTCTGAAGGAGGCCCGGCCAAGAAGAAGGCCCGCACTACCACCATTGAACTGCAGGGGGTGCCCAGTGACGGTACGACAGGACAGCAGATAGAAAGTTATCTGGTTCTGCTGCACGTCTGAAGCTAATGTGGAGATTTTTGCTTTTATTCTTGTTTTCTCAACAAGTTTCGACTTTAGCTGCTGAATGCATTAGCTGCTTCCCATTTAAAAGACTCTTTTTGTCCCAGAATCTCTTCAACTTAAAGTTCTGCCAGTGTTCTGAAGGTCGGACCTTTTTTATTTATCTTCTCAGAAGTGCACCCCCTACTGGGCGTGAAGGGGGACAGCAAATCAAAGAAGAAGACCGCAGGCCGGCCCAAAGGCTCCAAAGGTAAAGACAAAGACTTCTCCTTCAGGCCAAAGCCCTACAAGGGTGAACGGCCCTCCTTCCCCATGGGGCCCGAGGCCCTGAACAGCTCTGGCCCGGGAGGAGGAGTAGGAGGAGGAGGAGGAGAAGGAGGGATGAAGGTCAGGGCAGAGGGGGCCCTGGCTACAGGTAAGCCCACATCCGGCCCTGCTGTTGCTGCTGCTGAGTGTGGGAGCGCTGCTCGCCCTGCTGACCTGCTTAACAAACCCGGCCTGTTTCCAAAGCCCCCCCCCCTGTGTGCCGCTTCCACCCCCCCACCCCACCCTGAACCACCCAGCTCCCTGACAGAGAGCCGCCTGCTGCTGCAAAGCCACAGTCTGTTACTCTACGTCTCTACATGTGAGGATCTGAGACAGAGTAGCTGGACTACACTGCCCTGTTTCTAACATCAGGCCTAAATAAACGTAACTTTATATTTAATTAACTTACCAGGTTTATTGTTGCTAGCGCGTACTCCAGGCTGCCTTACATGAATGCACTTCTAGTTTAGACATTACAGTCAGGCAGTCTGGTAGACAGCTCAGGGGTCCTCAGAATATCCATTGAGCGGAGCGGCTAGTCTTGCTTACACATTTTAACAGGTTTATGAGCGCATTGTTCCACATAGAATCAGTCAGTAAGCACAGATATAAGGCGCACCATCAATTGTAGAGAAGATTTAAGGATTTTAAGTGGGCCTTATAGTCCAGAAAATACGGTACTTCCTTTGAAGTGAACATTTCAGGAGCTTTCGATGCTCTGGCCTCGTCCCGTCTGAAGACGGGTCGAGCGTCTTCCCCTGGTCTTCCCCTGGTTCTCTGAGGAGAACCAGGGGAAGACCCAGAACTCCCTGGAGGCTCTATGCATCCCGTCTGGGCTGGGAACGCCTTAGGGTCGCCCAGAACGTTGCTGAGGGGACGGAGGTCTGGGGATAAGCGGGACTTGATGGAGACTGTCCCGATGGTTTTCTGCTGTTTCTATTTTATTTTTATCACCTTTTGGTTTTGTTGAGTTTTACTAAACAGTATTTTGGTTCAGCCTGATAAGTTAGAAACAGTTTTGTGATTGAAATCGTCAGCAGACTGTGGCTTTCTGCAGCCAAACCTCACAACTGCAGCCTCTCTCTGATCGAATCACCGTCGTTTAAAGCCGTTACCGTCGGCCTCGGGTCTGCAGAGTCATCCCGGCGCCGACAGGCTTTTCTCTGCGGCTTGTTTCCCTGCGGGCGAGCTGATTGGTCTAAATGAACTTCCTGCTTGGCCTTTGACCCTCCTGCTCCCACTCCCGCCTCGCTCCGCGGGCTTTCTGCGTGACACGAATGTTTATCTGCTGTGGTGCTGCTCGGGTTCTGTCTGCCGTCCTGTGTTGGTACTAATGTGAGCTTCTGTTCCAGCTTCTTTTTACTCAACAGGCGTAGTATCTGACGACAATTAACACAGTGTTGGTTAACCCCCCCCCCCCCCCCAGAAAAACATCCTTCCACAATAACGAAATCATAAATCAGCCGGGCAATACACGATACTGTGTGATTTCACAATAAATGAAAAGGGTTACCATATTTTATAAAACTTCTCAATCGAGCCTTTCAAGGCAAGTTTATTTATAAATTATTTTTAGCAACAAGTATTATTAGAGGGAAATATTACAAAAGACCCACTGTGGGTTAGAGAAGACAGAGCAGAGACACAGAAAGCACAGAAGCTCACATTGACCCAGGAGTACTTTCTATGTGAGATGGTAATAGAGGATGATCTGCCTCCCCTGATGATGTCACAGCTAACAGAACACCAGACCAGGTGTACCTTCTATGGAGAGAAAATGACAGAGAACAAAAAGTTAAAAGCTGAAATAACAAACAATGCAGATTGGAGAGCAGTAGGAGAACTCAGCAGAGTGAGAGAAATAGACCATGATGTCCTCCAGTAGCCTAAGCCTATAGCAGCATAACTATAGAGATAGCTCAGGGTAACATGAGCCACTCTAACTATAAGCTTTGTCAAAAAGAAAAGTTTTAACCCTAGTCTTAAAAGTAGACAGGGTGTCTGCCTCACGGACCAAAACTGGGAGTTGGTTCCACAGGAGAGGAGCCTGATAGCTAAAGGATCTGCCTCCCATTCTACTTTTAGAGACTCTAGCCACCAATGAGCAGGGTGCAGTTGAAATGCAACATATCTTGACATACAACTGAATGTCCCTGTGGTTTAATGGTGAGAAACATCTTAATTTGACATTTAACATGGATTAGAAACTCCTCGTTTCTATCAGTGGTGGATTATGTCCCTTTTGTTAAAGGGTGTAAACAAGAGTTGATTGAAGCAGCTTCTGCTCAGCGCCTCTGACGGTGCTTTGTTCTCCTGCAGGGACTCTGGTCTCACAGACGTTCAAGCAGCACAACATCGGAGGGATGGACTGACCGCCGCCTGGGCTGAATGTGTCCTGGAGCCCCGATAAACTCATACAGAGAGACACGAGCCGTCACGTTGTGTACAGAGTGTGAATGAGAAGCTTCTCAGTGGAGCAGACGGTTTCCAGATCTGATCAGCCTCACAGGAGACCTCGTGAACTTGGATCACCGACAGGAAGCATGAAGCAACGAGGTCGTCCAGCATTGATCCACTCGTCCGTCTGTCTCCGTAGGATTTGTCCTGTGTAGAAAACTTCATGTTCCTGTTTTTATACATATTAAAAATTGTGATTTATAATCAGTTGTGTTTTTTTTAAGGAGATAAACACTTTTAATAATTTGATATTTAGCTGTTTAAGTCCTACAGCTGAGACATAAACCCTGTTTGATCAATTTTTTATGTGTATTTTTAAGTATCTCAATAGAAAAGTCATGTTTCTCAAAACCTCTCCATCTTTCTCAGATATGCTAATACGCGGCCTCTACTTCCTGTTTGTTGCAGCTGCGCAAAACATCTGACAAAACTTGCATAGCCCGGTTAATTTGCTCCAAACCAGTGGATGGAAACGGCTAATTCACATTTTTCTTTTTTGCGAAGTTTTGAAAGATCGCTCAAAATTTGTGTGACAATTCAGTGGAAGCAAAACTTTAAACCGAGGTCTTCCCATCTGAACTTGACTTTTGGAGGTTTTTTGTGCCTGATCAAAATTAAAAAAAATACTACCAAAAACATGTACCTCTGTCCATACCTCAGGCTAAAAGCTGTGATGTATGCGACAGATAGAAAAAGCCAAAATCTTTGGTTTAGTCCCAAGTTTTATTTCCTTGGCCTCTGATCAGGTGGCTCCTGTAAACTGAAGCCGCTCAGCTTGAGGGTTTAGTCCTGCGGTCTCCAGCTGTGGTCTTTTAAATGCATCTCTGATAAAATTAAAGCAGAAAAGTGTAAGTTTTGACTTAAGTATCGGCTTGATTTGAGATATTACACGATTCTTCAGGTCAACATGCAGCACTTGGTGGGTATCGATGTTCCGTACGGGCTGCCCTCAAAAACACCTATGTAATATGAGTGAGTGGGTTGTGACCTAGAGTGGCACTAAAAGACAAGAGTTAGCCTTAAGTGCTTCTACTTTTCTCCTCAAGTCGAGATTTGTCATGGCCGAGGAAAACTACAGGCGTAGTTCCACCTACTTGTTTAAGCTTGCACAGCTCGGCTGATCTCAGTTGATGCTTGCACAGTTTTGACTCAAATAGTGGTACTCTCATCACCATCATAATGTCCGGTAGGGTTCCCATCAGTCTGGATTTTCCTGGTGTACTAAAGGATGGTGGACGGAGGCTGAATCATTTACTAGTCCCCAGCCTCCCCCCTCCTGCTTGGCATATAATCTGAGTGTGCTGGACTTTAGGGTGATTTTCCTAGTTTTGATAGGCCTCAGCCTCCTCCTTCTCTGGCTGATATCAGAGTAAAGATTCCTGTTCCTACTGTTCAGTTGGCCTGTCAGGAGCTCTCGTTCTCTGTTGGTACTAGTTCAGACTGATCTTTATAAGCCAGATTCACGAGCACATACGAGGAATTTGACTCTGGGTTGTGCAATGCTCATGATATGCCAAAGAAAATAAAACAAGAACGCAACTGTTAAGTTGTAAAAATCGAACAGCCTGCAGAATAGAGGACACATATGAACGTGCTATAAACAAGCAAACAGATGAGCAGAGTGCAAATTTTTACATACATCATACACATAAAAACATAAATTTCCACAGTGTGATGAGTGTTATGTATTTGAGTTAGGTAGATTTGTTAATACAGTGTATACAATATGAACATTATGATGCGCTGCAATAAAGAATAATTATTAAATAACAGATAAGTGGCTGAATAGAGAAACTTACAGGGTTATTTCACAGGCGTTTTCTGTTGTCAGCTGTTCATTAGAATGATGGATTGTGGGAAGAAATTGTTCGAGTCTTGGTTTTGGTGTACCCTGCTCTGTAGCTCCTACCAGAGGGGAGAAGTTGTTTAGACCGTTGGGTGAAATGGATCTGTGGTGACCTTTCTTGCCAGTTTCCTGACTTTGAATGTACAGAAATGTACAGGTCCTGAATGGAGGGCAGGTTGGCACAGATGAACTTTACTGCAGTCCTGACTGTATGTTGCGGTCTGGCATGGTCCTTTTTAGTGGCAGATCCAAACCAGACAGTGATGGTTGAGCAGAGGACAGACTGTGGGTAAGTCAGTTTGGTAAGGTCTAAAACAGATGGGACCAATCAGTGTGGGAGGCGGTACTTTATGGGGCATCACTCTCAGCGATAGAATTACCCATAAAGTAGCAGTGCTTTTCTATAACCATGACAGTCAAAATACATACGGAGATTGTTGTTGGATGGTTCCTTGGAAAATTAAGGCATTTTATGGGAGTACATCATGCATCCTCAGATTTTTTTAGACAAAAGCGGTAAAAATTGTTCACCAGCTAAGCAGGGCTGTAGCACTTAAAAACCCTTGATTGGGCAAGTTTGTGGCTAAACATGTCGTCACTGGTCAGATCAGGCAGGGGACCAAAAAAAATTACGGAGTCTGACATTGTTTTAGCAAACTCACACACCAAAGCAACACCAACTTTAGTGACCTCCGATCGGCGTAACCGGGTGTCATTACCGCCAGCATGAATAACAATCTTACTGTATTTACGCTTATCCTTAGCCAGCAGTTTCAGGTAGGATTCTATGTCGCCCGTTCTGGCCCCTGGCAGGCATTTAACTATGGTCCCTGGTTTCTCTAGTGCCACGTTTCTGACTATAGAGCTGCCAATAATCAGAGTTGGCTTGTCAGCGGGTGTGTTGCTGAGTGGGGAAAATTTGTTAGAAATGCAGGCTGGAATCTAGAGCTATGCTTCCTACGAACCGTCACCCTGCCGGTCTGGGTACCCGGCTGTTCGGGTGCTGCTGCTGGAGGACTGCTGCGTGAAGTTAATCTCTGGCTACGCGCTAGCTAAGGGGCCTCGGCTATCAGCTGATTTTCCAACAGCACATAGCCGGGTCTCCAATTCTGACACCCTTGCCTCCAAAGCTACAAAAACACTACATTTATTGCATGTGCCATTATCACTAAAGGAGGCAGAGGAATAACTAAACATCTGAAACAGAGAGCAGGAGATGGGGGATACTTAGACAGAAAGCCATTGTGAGGCTAAAGCTAGGCTAAAGCTAGGCTAGCGACCTCTTACCACGCCAAGAAAAGCAAACTGTGTGAAACACGACAAGTTCCTTTGGTTATGATCATAGTGCTTTGGAAGACTGTGGTCATTCTGGCCAAGATCTCAGGTGTGGTTCCTTCACTAGTCACTATGGCCTCCGAGAGGTGTGAGGCCATAGTTACTTCAGCATAATAATTCTTATAACATTCCTCTCTTTTTTTTTTTTTTTTTTTTGATGATGGCATTGTCAGCATCAAAACAAAAAGAGATGACCCATCACTTGAAAATGTGAACAAAACACAGAGGAACCATTTCTGTAAACTCGTAAAGTGGGACCCAAAGGGTTCCCGTGTTGGAACCGGGCAGTGCTGGAACTTTTAGTATAGATCAACATGAATGCTTCTTAGAGGGTTAACACACACGATCAAAGGTTTAGCTTTTATCTACAATTTAGGATTCATCTAATTAGGTAAGTCCTGTTTTAGGTACCTATGCGCACATTATTTTAAAATTACATTAGACTAAGATAAGCTAAACCTGTTCAGTAACCAAGGTCAAATCCGTCTACTCATCCCCACCCTGAATACCCTCCTACTCCTTTCGCCACTCACCCCTACGATGGACAATAATCCACCACTCCAAACTTACAACACCAGGAGCAATGGCAGGAGAGGTTCAGTGCGGGCAGGGGAACAACATAAAACGCTACCCCCCAGGGGTAGTAAAAACTGGCAAGGCCCCCCTCCCAAGGAGATCTGCTCTCGGCCAACCTGAGCCTGAAAACCCTGTATTGAATCTAAGTGTTAACGTTACCAGCTAATATTAAAGGATCTTTAGAGCCAATCCGATCCTGGTTCTTCCTATATCAAATCAAAAAGGTGCATAAACCATAGATCTTTGTGTGTCTGAAGCAAACAGTTTCCATTTTTTCATAAACCCATATTGATCAACATGATATTGATTAACATTAAAGTGTAGATCTCATAACATAAAAAAAAAATCAAACATGTGAGTCAGTGGAACAGAGCAGTTAAACAAACAGCAACACAATTTGAGAAGAGTCCAAAACGTCAAGAACGCAAAGTTAAGGAAGCCTTCAGGCCTTTCAGGCACAAGGCAGAAAATAATCTAATCGCGCTTAGGGTCTCTTCAGGCAACTCCTCCCATTGAAGAATAAGGAATCAGAGTTCTCTGGCTTCTTCATCCCCAGTCCTCTTCTTGGTTCCCCCTCGCAGGCTGGACAATTGAGCTGGATGGTAATAAGAGTTCACACCTCCCGGACATAGGAGGCCTGGAGACCTGATGTCTGTGTATAAGTTCCACTGTTTGCCGAGTGCAAGGATGAATGCTGCGTAGAATGATTATTGTCTATGATAGACTGTCTTTGTTATGTCTCAAACCAAGGCCACGGTGCAGTATTAGGGGAAGCCCGAAAAGCGAGGCAGACAGAGACAGGGCAGACGCAGACTGCAGCGGGACCGTGGGGTGCGATTACTTTCCATCTATGTGATCCCTGCACTGTTTCTCAATAAAAGTGCTGGAACTATATCACCGCCGTCTCCTCATTTAGTAAAGATGGGAACTCAGTTACTATTGTTTAGAATTCCACCAAAAACTCCCATAACATTCCTGCAAGCTTCTTTTGGCTCAATGGGAAGAGTAGTCGCCCAGCTATCAGAAAGTTGTGGGTTTGATTCCAGATTCCTCCCCAGCCACATGTTGATGCGCCCATGGGCATGGCACCTAATGCCTAGTTTACCTTCTGATCTGTGCATGAATGTGAGTGTTTGTGTTCAACATGGTGGATGCGCTTCTAGTGTAAAGTACATTGAAGGGACAGTATGGCCAGAAAAGCTCATTCCATTTATCACTTTGCCTCTCCAGAACCATTTGGGTCCACTTGTTTGTCTCATTCTTGGCACAGAGATTAATGTCATTCTTGTAAAGAAGGCTGATGATTCCTGCTTTCTGAAACTGGTGTCCATGGATTTCCTTTGTACTCACCTGTTTGGGGGTTCTGTCTTCTGCTGAACATTGGCAGAGACGGAGCATCTTACATTGAATTAGCTTATAAAGAGTCTGCAGATTTGTCTCTCACATTGCTTGATGAAGGTTCTGTTCATTCTTGTGTTATAAACATCTAGTTGTTCCAGAACCAAAGCAAGCAACGTGATTTAGGAGATGAATGCATTGTGTAGAAAACCCCTAAAAACAAATAATGACAGTTTGTCAGTGTTCAGAAAGGTCTGTACTTCCTTATCTGGAAGTTTCTGACAAATTTACTGTAAGAAAACACATGTCAGTTAAGGAGAAAATAGCACGTTAAACAGGTTCTTGCCCCACCCCTGCTCTGTTACACAAGAACTAAAGCAGGAAGCAGTTTGTGATTGTTGGTCCCTGCAGAGAGACTCCAAGACGATCAGTCTCACCCTCAGACCAAACTAGTAGCTTCTTCTGAGTGAGTCCAGTTGCAGAAGAGAAAAGTGGAAACGTCTAACATTGCTGCTCCAAGCTACTCACACCCTACAGGTGAGTTGGACCCAGAACACTATCAGACTCACTTTGAGAGACGTTAGTAGAGGAGGGAGGGGAGCGATGACTGACTTGGACTTTTGTGTTTTCAGCTTCACTCAGAGACTAAATGGCTTCCAGATCAGAGGAGGATCTCTGCTGTCCGGTCTGTCAGGACGTCTTTAAGAATCCGGTTGTTCTGTCATGTAGCCACAGCTTCTGTAAGGAGTGTCTGAAGAACTGGTGGAGAGAGAGATCAGCACAAGAGTGTCCGGTTTGTAAGAGAAAATCTTCAAAGTTTGATCCACCAATAAGTACGGTTCCGAGCAACCTATGTGAGACGTTTATAGACCAGAGAGCTTCAGAGGATCTCTGCAGTCTGCACTCTGAGAAACTCAAACTCTTCTGTCTGGACCATCAGCAGCCAGTGTGTCTCGTCTGCAGAGATTCAGAGAAACACAACAAGCACAGCTTCAGACCCATCGATGAAGCTGCTCCGCAATACAAGAAGGAACTTCAGGAAACTCTGGAAACTTTAAAGAAGAACCTGGAGCTTAGGGAAAAAGTTCTAGAGGAGTTTGATCAGACAGCAGAACACATGAAGGTCCAGGCCCGACACACAGAGAGGCTGATTAAGGAGCAGTTTAAGAAGCTTCATCAGTTTCTAGCAGAGGAAGAGGAGGCCAGGCTGGCTGCACTGAGGGAGGAAGAGGAGCAGAAGAGTGGGATGATGAAGGAGAAGATGGAGGCTCTGAGCAGAGAGATAGCAGCTCTTTCAGACACAGTCAGAGCCACAGAGGAGGAGCTGAGAGCTGAAGACGTCTTATTCCTGCACAACTACAAGGCTGCAGTGGAAAGAGTCCAGCGCTGCCCCCTGCTGGAGGATCCACAGCTGCCCTCAGGAGCTCTGATAGACCAGGCCAAACATCTGGGCAACCTGGCCTTCAACATATGGAGCAACATGAAGGACGTGGTCTCCTACACTCCTCTCATCCTGGACCCAAACACCGCTAATCCACGACTCAACCTGTCTGAAGATCTGACCAGTTTGATGTTAGGAGAAGAACAGCAGCTTCCTGATAATCCAGAGAGGTTTGGGTCATGGTGTTGTGTCCTGAGTTCTGAGGGCTTCAACTCAGGGAACCACATTTGGGACATTGATGTTGGAGACAGTAAATACTGGATGCTTGGCGTGTTAGAAGAGTCTGTCCAGAGGAAGGGAAACATAGATTCTGGATGGTTGGTTCTCTGGTTCTCTGGAGGTAAATACTCAGCACTGTCTCCTCCAGCTCCTCTCATGGATCTCTCACTCCAGAAGAAGCTGCAGAGGATCAGAGTGAATCTGGACTGGGACAATGGAAAGCTGTCCTTCTCTGATCTGGAGACTGACACATACATACACACCTTCACACACACCTTCACTAACAAGATGTTTCCATATTTCAACATTGTGGGTAAAGGAAGCATCTTACCCATGATCATCACAATGAAAAAACAGTAGTTCTGATGTTCTCAACACGAAGAACCCAAAGTATCAATGAAATCTTGTTGATCCGATTGAAACTCAGCAATTTTAAACAGTAAACTGGAGATGGTATTGGATACTAATTATTGACTCTGAAATTGCATGTTGGACTTGTTGATAAATTGATATCAGTCTTTAAGGGTTACAGAACATCTACTCCCGTCATCCTCAACACTGGGTTCCTACGGGGCTGAACCTTCAGCCTACTGTGACAGTACCCTCACGGTGAAGTCTGCAGAGGTTGTAGCAGCAGCGGTGGAGCTCATCACCAGCAGGAACCAGTGACCAGACTGAGCATTGTAAGGAGAAAAAGCTGATCCTCAACATCTTTAGCACAGTGATGGACATGGTCACCAGGTTCACACACCTTGGGGTTCACATCTCCAATACTCTACCTGGTGTGAAAAACACCTTGAGTGTTATCAGGAATGAAAACCAAAATCTGAGGAGACTGACACGGGTGGGGCTAAACTGCAACATTAGGAACCACTTTTACAGGTGAGTGGTGAAGCGCACCACTCACTGGATGCAACTTACTAGCTCTCTGGAACATCTAGCAGAGCCGATGCAGGGATGGAGCGACTTACATGATGAAAGACCCCCATCATGGAACACAGACTGTCCCCCATCTCCTCAGGGCGGTGGCTCCTCAGCATCTTGGCCAGAACCGGATGTGAAACAACTTCTCACATACCGTGAGACTGTTGTTTGTGAGAGACTTATTGCAGTGTTTCCATGTGTAATACTGGCGTAATTCTATTTAAATAACATTTCAGTGGTTAGCATGTATTTCATTCATGGGAGACATGTTCAATTCTTCACTCCTTCCTGTCTCTCAAGGTGGAAATGACAACAAAATGTCTGTCTAAAAAGCAAGGATCAGTATTATTTCTACTGTTGGCAAGTCTGGTTTCGTCTCCTTAAATCAAAGAAGTGGTATAGACAATGGATGGATGGATAATCCTGACCAGGGGTGCCATTGACCAGTGCTGGAGATCTACTGAGTTGTCACTTCTAGATGCATCCCTGTTCCAACGCACCTGAGTTCCTTCATCAGCTTCCAGCCATTCATCTCTACAGACGTCTGTTAACACCGCATTCGTCTGATTTAGGTGTTGAAGAAGGGTTGCACCTAGAAGTTGAACAATAGCAGCGTCCTGATCTGAAGGTCTCAGAGTTTTTATTTGAACTTTGGTTCATATGAGTCATTAAGAGAGAGGCTCACAAACCTTATTCCCCAGTAAATATTCCTAGGTGACAATATCCATTAGGTTGAGGTTGTAAGAGATTAGTTCTGGAAGTACGTGACCCTGTAGAGCCTGGACATGAGGGCCGGGCTCTACAGAATCTGGACCTGGATGTAAATGTCTAGGATTTCTGTTGGCGCTGCCAGAATTTTTTCGTTGTGGTAGCTTAGCAGTTGCTATATGACAGACAGGAGTGGCTGGCCGAACGAGAAACTTCTCCATTTTCAAACTCACCGTTATTCTTCAAGTTGACCACTTTACAGATTTACCTTAACCTCCCTTACATGATATCGCGAGATCTGTTTATGGTAAAAAGAATATAAGGACTGCTCAACACAGTCATTAATTAAGTTAATGACTGTGTTGAGCAATGTTTTCTATTTGAAATTAAAATTAACCCATTATTAAATTACTACTATTTTTGGTTTCCATAACAAAATCTTGGAGTTGCTTAGCAACCAGGCCAAATCTTGGTGTTGCTATAGCAACTCCAAGCTACTCCCTGGCCCCGCCATGTTGATTTCCTTCCCTGTGGGGAATATGACTCCTCCAGCACACAAAGGAAGCTCTAAAACAAAGTGGCGCTCATTTGTGACTGCAGCACATTGTGGATTTACCTCACCGAGCCACTAGATGGCGCTTATGCGCTCTTGTGGATCAGGTTGAGCGTTCTGCTCAAGTCCTACTGGCGCGAAATTGAAACAAAATGGCGCGAATTCTATGTGTGTTGTCATTGATCCACAGATCCCGTAAAAACAGCCTCTAAACTAACGAGTTAGAGCTCACAGGTGAACGACTGAGACGTTATCTGTGTTTTAGGGTGACTGACGGAAATGTGGTGTTTTGGTGTGTAGTTAATTGTGTCTGCTGACTGAGCTTTGTTAAATCAGCCAACATTGCTTGCTCCCTGTAGTAAAAAAAGGTACTAAATGTAATTCTGCGATCTGATCTGTGTAAATATAGTTTCATGATGCTAAAAGGCGTTGTTTCCAATGTCTAGAAATGAGTTAATCATAATCTCTCCTAAAGAGTTGTGTTTTTATATTATTGTTCAACAGTTGCCTTATTCATTCCAGAAAAGGTAAAAAAAATAAAGCAACTGGACTTGTTTTTCGTAGTTGAAGACGTTTCGCTTCCTCTCCAGGAAGCTTTCTCAATTTAAAAAGTCTGGAGTAATGTGGAGTACCAAGCTTTATACTACTGCCCAAACAAAGGCCTTGTAATGGCTTGCCCAACTGCTTGTTGAATTGAGAAAGCTTCCTGGAGAGGAAGCGAAACGTCTTCAACTACGAAAAACAAGTCCAGCTGCTTTATTTTTTTACCTTTTCTGGAATGACCATGACCTGGATGACTGAGAATCTTCACCAGTTGCCATGTTGTGCGACTTAATGTGTTTTTCTGATATTAATCTTTTGTTTTGACCTATATTGCATTTATTGTTTTATTTTGCTCATAATTACCTTTTTGAATGGACATTGGTGCTTATTATTAGGGCAGTTTATAGACCAATATTCACAGGGAACTATTTTACAGTCCTCTGAATAACATTGAGTTGAGATAAAGTGAAATATTCTTGACATTATCAGAAATAAAAGAAAACTGGCTTAACTAAGATGCTAATGAAACGTGTGTCCTCATTGATCGTCAGACAAAAACATTTTTTAACCAAGAGGTTTCTACAAATTAGAATAAAACAACAGATGATCTGTATGGATGTAGAAAATATAGTTTAATTTGTCTTACAGTCAAATATATAACAGTATAAGCTTATGATTTTGTTACCCTTAACAATTTTTCACATGAAAATAAGTGCTTAAACAAACAATAAAACACATCAAGGCTGTTTTGTTCTCATAAACCAGGAGAAATGTAACAATTGAACTTCATATTTGTCTTTAACAACAATTTCTTTTACAGTCAGAGACGATGGTTTGCAAACCAGTAAAGCTTTGCTTTCTTCTCACGGCGGGTCAATGAAAGAACAAGAGGTATAAAACAGGAGCATATTTCCTTTAAACGAGGTGTAGAGAGGATGGACCCAGATACCACAGAGTGAAAAAATTAAGATGAAATACAAAAGGAAGAAGTTGAGAAAAGGGGTCAGTTCAGCTGATTTCAGAGTAGGAGAGTTAGAAATTCATTAACGTTAAACTGTAACTACAGTTCCCGCCTGAAGTTTAAATCCGGCCATCTTGGCCATGAAGGTTATATTAATGGTGAGATTTTAAGGATGTTTTTACATCACCTGAAAGCAAAATACTGAATATGGAGAACCGAGGCTCCAGACCTGCACTGAACTGGGAACTGCAGCAACATCAATGTCTCTGTCCACAGTGAAGGCACTTTGACATCAACCATCTTTAAGCTGTCAGCAAGAACAAGCAAAAGGGCTTCTGGAGAAAAGCCTACCGTCTGTATGGACACATTCCTCCAGGTGAGGAGGAATGTGCCCATACAGCAGTCAGTCAAATCTGTCCAAACTGTAAAGCATGGTGGTGGTAGCATCATCTCTGGTACTGTTGCACTAATTAAAGACGAATGCATGAAGGAGGACAACCTATAAATTCTTCAGCTTCATCTCAGATGATTGAGATGTTAGATGGTCCATTGGAACAAAAGATCCCAAACAGAACCTAAGATTCTGGAATGGACCATTCACTTCAACTCTCCCAAGAACACCCACCCAGAATGACGCCAGATGGACCGTGGTCCAGTCAACCTGCTAATGGACATTTAACCAAATGTCAGTGTATGCATAATTCTGACCCTGCATTGATTAGAGAAGATCAGCTATAAATTAAATCATCAAATTACTATGAATAAATTAACCCAATTTTTTTTGGAATATCAGATTGAACAAATGACTAAAAACCCAAAATCAATTTTATGTTCCTGCTGATGACGAGTGGACGCGAACTTCAGAGTTAAACTGGATAAAAGAACCTGTAAACTTTCTGCAAACTGCAGTAAAACACAAAAAAAGTTGAGAAAAGTAGAACCTAATGTGTTTTAACAACTGACTTCAGCTCAGGGTTTACCGAAATATATGCAACATTGAAATATTCAACCGTTTAACATATAAATGTAAATACTGTAGAAACTTGTTTTTTTCTGCATCACTGAGTGGCCTAATAAACCCTGAGTAATGTGAGATAACAAACCAGCTGTGGAAATGAGCCCATCAGCTCAGAGACACAAGACTCTCATCTGAAAACGTTATGAAATAAAATATATTTACAACTAAATGCTACAAACAAGCTAACGTTGTTTTACACTAACTGTAATAAGGAGAACAGGACCCACTCTCAAGAACTTGTACCAGAACCTAAAACAACAGTTACATTGTTATGAACATGGACAGACCAAAGAGTCGAATCTAAGGGGACCTGGCCCCAGCCAGCCCTGACTGTCCTAGTCAAAGCCTGACTTTGACGCTGACACTAATGATGTAAGAAACTGGCTTCATAATTAGACTGAAATACAAAAGGATATTCTTTTATTTTGTCCAGAAAATAGTTCAGTCAAAGATTGCTGCATGTTTACAATAAATAAACTGCTTATAAATAAAGGAAGCGTGACGCATGTCACGCAAGTTTTCTATCATCTATGAATTTAAGGAAATCACAGCCAGCCAATCAGGGCTTCGGTTTTCTCTCTATGCCTCTGCTCAAGTGAAACTGAAGCCTAACTCTGTGACATTTAAATAAAAATCACAACCTTCCCTACTTCAGCAACTCACCAGCTTCAGCTCCTGCCTTCAAAAAATGGTTGAACATGTACTGAGAGACTTGGAATGAAAGATTCAAAGAGAAGCTTTAATCCAGCAATTCAGGTTAAAAGAGGTCGTCTAGACCAGGAGTCAGGAACCTTTACATCCTTAAGAGCTGTTTTTGCCTTTAATCCAGCTCAACAAAATTAGCCACCAAATCAACATGTCTCTTGGAAACAAAATTGTTTGTTTTTATAACCCCTGCAATAGAATGCTACTTGTTTACTTTTTTAAATCAAAAGGACAATTCTATTTTAGTTTTTTTGGTTAATTACATTTTCTTCACTGGAACTTTTATAGAAAATTATGTCAAAAAAACATGTAGTTTGCAACTGATGGGGCTTGAAATGGCACGTGATTATGCAATGCATTGTGGGATGTGGTTGCCATCTTCTGGGGCATTGTCTTTTGTTTACATTGCTGATTCGGATGCCGCGCTGTGAGAAATAGAGATGCAAAGTGCTTAAAAAATTAACCGTACTAAAGAGAAAGGTGATGGACTGTACCGAGACAAGCACGACCCGGTTCTGAAGGTTTGTTATCTTTAAAAAATCTCCAGGATCTGTGGGATTGATCTACATGAGCATGATAAATGGATAAAGGATTTACATGACCTGCTGCCGCTGTCCACTGTTGTTCGCAGAAGCTGAGCTTGCTTTCTATCTCGTCAATTAAGTTAGTTTTTATACCAGCAAATAATTCAGAAATGTTCACAAACAAAGCAGCTTTGGGTGGGTTCAGGATCTCTGAATTTTTCATCTTAAAAGGAGAAAACTCATTATTTTAACAAAATACATAAACAAAACACCTTCACCTTACAATGCTCCTCCTCCATTCCGGTGTCTGCCAGACAAATTTGTTTAAAATTATTTTAAGCCTGGCATCTAATCAGCATTTATGTTGGAAATATTTAGCGGTTTATTCTTAATTTATTAAAGAAGCAGGGAATTTTCCCAAAGGGTCTCCTTTACTTTCACTTTGCTTGCTACCCTTAGCGGGCTAGGCTATCGCTAGCAGGCTAGCACTGGCAGCCAGCTAAAAGCTCTGTGTGAAACAGCTTAACAAGCTTCGAGAAACACACATGCTGCTATGCCGGGTAAATGCCTCTTGTTGCGCTAAACTTACTTACTCCATCATGTTTTACTGAAATTGGGGACATTTCTGGGTTAGGGTACGTCTGGTCATCCTAGCGCTAGCAGCCTGCTAAGCTCTGTGTTAGACAGCACGACAAGCTTTGACTTAAACTAACCAGTCTGAAAATGCCCTGAACACACACATGTATGGATATGGTGCTAAAAGTGAAGTTTGGTCGTCTCATGGCTGCTATCCAGAGTCCATTCGGCATTTATGTGTTAGTTCAGAGACTTAAGCTCCTTGGCTTTGATTCCAAGCTGATACACTTAAAAATCTTAAACCATCATTCTTTTCCCAAAGCGATTGCGTTGAACGAGTGAGACAGTTAATGTCACAGCATGTTTGCACCATGTTTCTAACTTTTGAAAACCAGAAAACAAAGACTGCGTTGAGGATGAAGGCTGTAAACAGAAGCCCGTTTCATGATTCCCAGGTATCCCACAATGCAGTGCGGTTGTTACATCACCCTTTTAAGCTCCATTGATGAGCAATTTCATAAAAACAAATATTCCTTATAGTATTAATATCATTCTTTGTGGAAATTTGATGCCTATATTGAATGAAAAAAAACTTGGAACAATGGAGACTAAATTACCTTTCCATTTTTTAAAACATTGCTCAGTTGTTTAGCGATTTTGCCAAAGTTATTAAGGTCCATAGTGGAGGCTCTGAAGAGCCACATGTGACTCCGGAGCCAGGGGCGAAAGACTGCTGGTCTAGACACTTTAATATGTTTTATAATCATAGATAGATACAGAACATCTTGACTGATAAATTATAAAATAAACTTTTTTTTAAATAAATGTAGCACAGTTTAATTACTTTCCATCTGGAATATAATAAAATGTGTTTTTTAATTTAGTTATGGGGAATATTTATATGTGAATGGATTAACTTTCTTTGATCTGAGGCATAATGAGATAAACAGATCATTATGTTTAAAACCAATTTATCTGCTGGTGTTACCTCAGGCTTCCAGTAGGGGGAGGAATAATTGCATAATGAGGTCCTGGTTCTGTTCTGCTTCTTGCTCCATCTGACCCAAACTGACCCCCTAAGTTAAAAAGGAAACTGGAGAAGATGTTCAGGAACAATTCAGGAACCACCAAGGCTCCAAATCTGCTTCTACTGGTTCTGTTCAGGTTGATCTGAATAATTTCTTCGTATAGAAATATAACCCCAATTCCAATGACGTTGTGTAAAATACAAACAGAACCCCATGATAACAAATCCTTTTCAATCAATATTCAATTTAATACACAACAAAAACCAGATGTTTAATGTTCCTTGTGAGATGATCCAATAAGGTGTTTTGAGCATTCCTCAATTCTCTCAGCTCTACTGAAAGGTGTTGCAGGCATCAAATTCAAAATAAGTGAATAATTGCAACAACAAAACAACAAACAAAAAAAAAACCCATAAAGTTTACATTACATCTCTTTTTTGTGTATTAATTTGAATAGAGGCTGAACAGGATTGCAAATCATTGTGTTCTGTTATTATTTGTTATACACAACATCCTAACGTCGTTGGAAACAGGATTGTAATTTCACTGTTGCCACTAAACAAACCCAGAATTAGATTTTCTTTTAAAATTTGAGGAAACATTTTTCATCCTATCAGCACAAAGTTTTATGCTGGGTGTCGTGAGCAAATTTTCACGTTTTAAAGAACTGACGAACAGAACCGGAGATCAGTTTCCAGGTTCTTCTTCCTCAGTTATTACCCTGTAGGTACAACATGATCGCAGCGTTTAATCTGGAGCGTTTCATTGGTTCAGTGAAGACAGGTCGCTTGATGAAGCCAAAGACTTGCATGTCTGTAACTTTTAAGAGCAAACGCCTTAAACACAAAATAGCTGCATATACAGTGGTGGGTGTGTGGTGATATGGGTATATACTGTACGTTGATGCCACGGTTAGCTTATAAAATGGTGCAGGCGGTGGGATATTTGGAGGTAAACACTTTGTTCTCCGTCCCGTACACGAAGAAGCTGTAGTCCTTCCCGCTGTACGAGTAGAAAGCGTGAGTGAGGGGCACCAGCTCGATGGTCTGACGCTGTGGAAAGACAGACGCAGGTCATCAACTCTCAGCTTTTTAAAAGACAACATAAACCACAGCGTGCTGGGAGACCCGGATGAAGGAGAAAGCCTCTTCTCTCTAGAAACAAGATGGCGGCTGAGGTCAGCAGAGCTGCACCTGGAGGAAGGACCAGACCTCTGGATAGAGAAGACCCCAGTAGAGATGTTGGACCATGATGGACTGAACCATGGTGGACTGAACCATGATGGACTGAACCATGATGGACTGAACTATGGTGGACAGAACCATGATGGACTGAACCATGATGGACAGAACCATGGTGAACTGAACCATGATGGACAGAACCATGATGGACAGAACTATGGTGGACAGAACCATGATGGACTGAACCATGGTGAACAGAACCATGGTGGACAGAACCATGGTGGACTGAACCATGGTGGACTGAACCATGGTGGATAGAACCATGGTGGATAGAACCATGGTGGACAGAACCATGGTGGACTGAACCATGGTGGACTGAACCATGGTGGACTGAACCATGATGGATAGAACCATGGTGGACAGAACCATGGTGGACTGAACCATGGTGGACTGAACCATGGTGGACTGAATCATGGTGGACTGAACCATGATGGACTGAACCATGATGGACTGAACTATGGTGGACTGAACCATGATGGACTGAACCATGGTGGACAGAACCATGGTGGATTGAACCATGTCTGGAGACCAAACCACAGCACAGCAGACTGTGAAGCCCGGTGGAGATGACGATCTGTGCTTGACCTACAGCCACGGGACCTGGGCAGCTTGCAGCCATTGAGAGGACCATGAACTCTGTTTACCAACGTATTCTAGAGTCCAACATTGGTCCATTTGTCCCACAGCAGAATCTTGGTCCAAACTGGGTCACCAACAGAACCGTGATACCTAAATCAGCAACTAATGTAGAACGGAAGGGCTGGGGTGCTGTAATGGCCTAGTCAAAGTTCACAACTCAACCTGACTGAAATGCTGTGGTGGAGGAACTTCTATGAACAGAACCAACGTTGGAGATAAGAGTGAGAGTTCCTCCACAAATATGTGAGAGGCGAGAGATGTCAGAAACAGAACCACGGCTGAAGGAGGTTCTGCGACCTGTAGGGCCAGGCAGTGGTCTTAGTTTTTCTGGAGACTGGACAACTCAGAGACTCATGCGGAGAATGGAAGGACCCGATGTCCTGGAGATGTCTGAATGCGGTTCTGTACCTGCTGGAGGATGCGGCTTGTGGATGTGAAGCGGTAAAGGTGCTCGTTGATCAGCTTCGTTGAGATGTCGCAGATCTCCTGATCAGGGAAACCTTGGATGGGATAAACCTGGCAGGACACGAAGGGTAAAAAACGAGGACGTTTAACAGTTTCCTCTTTTTTAACTGAACCCCTAAACTCTGATGGGTCCTGTCACATGACCATTGCTCGCCACAAAACTTTATTTACTGAGACAAAACGACTGATTTTAGTTCAGTTCTTGTAGGAAACTCTTTAATGTAGTGATCGGTGTTAGTGCACGGTAAAGTTCTGACGACACAGTTAGGAGCTGGTGGATCCGATTCATGCTAAATGGAAAAGGGTTTGGGTTTACCAGCACATTCTCGTCGATGAAGAACGGATCTCCTGACACTTTCTCAAATTTCTTGTCTGGAAAGTCCGGCTGCCGGTCCGGGATGAAGTTACTGACGTTGTTCTTCCTACAGACACGCCATGAACAGACAGGAACAGTGAAGCATGGACGGATCAGAACCCATTCAGAGACAGAAGTGTGTGTGCCTGACTAACTAACACACCATGTGACTGTGAGCTGGATGAAGTGCAGCAGGTTCTGGGCACCGTGACAAACGGAGCAGGTCTTGTAGCCGTCTCCACGGCAGCTCAAACACCTGGAGGCCAGAAGCAGAGACAACAAGTCACGGCAGAACGAAACCCAACATGGCAGAAGAAAGGAGAGCCGAGAAATCATCCTGTTTGGGTGGAAACTCTGAGGCTCTGCTGGTTATTCCAACACTGTGAGTAAAGCCTCTGATCATCGATGCAATAATACCTGATTGATCCAAAAAGGAATTTAAACAGTGTTATGATTCAAACTATGCAAGTTTCTTCCCAGAGTTGTTGTAGGTGCTGACGCCTTCAGGCAGGAAGGATCTCCTGTAGAGGTCTGCCTTACAGCGGCTCTGGAGAAGCTTCTGGCTGAAGACACAGTCTGATGAAGAGGATGCTCAGGATTGTCCATCATGTTCTTAGTTTTATAAAGAATCCTTCTTCGTACAATCATCTGCGGAGGTTCTGGTGGAGTCCCTAGAACAGAACCAGCCCTCTTTATAGAGGTCGACCGATAATTTGGGCTGATAGTTGTGACGTTTTTCCTGTATCGGCATCGGCTGATATCTGCATCCGTTCGCTGATCCATTATTGAGGAAACCCACGTCTGATCTCCAGCTGGCGAGCTGCCACCGCGGTTCGCATTCGTTCCCATGGAGAATCATGTATGTACAGGAAAACAATCACTACACGTACAGCCTAGGGCTGGACGATAATTCAATAACAATATATATCGATCGGTAGGCATATATCAGTTTTCCTTACTTTTGCATTTTAGCCATGTAGGTTAATATTACATCATTACATCCTCTCAGCCAATCACAACGCAGACCCAGGAACCTCCATCATCCCTTCAAAGAGTTCAGAGATCACGCGATTCTTTTTAGTTTTTTAAAAACTTGTAGGTTTGGGAAAAAGTTGGTAGAATAAAGGGTTGAGTTTCAATTCAGTTTGTGTGTCTGCATCTAAAAACAGGTTGCTAAGCAACAGCATAAAATGGCCAGGGCTGCTCTTAAAATATATGTTTTGAATTTGTTGATAATTATCGATATCTATCAATATGATTTCTACATTATCAATATGCTCTTTCTTCTATGTCGTCCAACCCTAGTAAAGCCTCTAACTTTAAATAATGTCCATACACTGAAGCTCTTTTCTCGCTGTGACACGTTCATTAATGCAAACAAAGCGCCGCCATAAGAGTTGTGATGCAGGTTTTTTCACTAATTGTTGAAATTAGCTGGTTTAAATGCAAGTTTTGAGATTTGTGTGACATCTGTTACCATTGTGTAATTTTTATCGTGTAAACGGAGGAAGCAAAAGCAATATTGGCTTCAAGAACTGCCACCAAAACATCGGCAGCACGTATCGGTTTGACTGAAAAAACCTGCATCAGCCGATCTCTGGTTTCCATTCAAGATTAGTTAAATGTATCCACACCGTGCCACCAAGCGGTCCAGCAACTCCCTGGATTTTAGCTTCTTGTCCACCTTTGATCCACCCAACACCTGCAGAGTCATCTGAATATTTCTGTAGATGACAGGAATCTGTCTTTTACTGGAAGTCTGAGATGAGTGAAAAGCCACGGTGAGAGTCCGTCCACATGTTCAGAGGCTCAACCTTTCACCGTTGGGTTAAAATGTATTCGGATTAAATAATTGGATTATACCGTTTATATGGGCACGCGATCAATTAATCCGATCATAATAATAGTGTGTTTATATGCAGCTGGGTTTATTCAGAATAGAACCACTCTGACATAGGCAGTTATCAAATTATCCTATAAAAAAACACAGAAGAATAACTACAACTACAAAAAATAGTAAACAAAGCCATATATGAGTTTGTTTGTCTTCCTAGGCTGGACTTGAACGATGTTCTAATTAAGGTTGAAACGTTACAGATTAATTGAACAATTTTGAGCTCTTTTCTTTTTTAGAACACAAAGGTTTTATCGGGATGCCCGACAGTTTTGCTTCCCGACGTATTTCCTCGCTTCAACAACACGGAAATACGTCACGTTTACGTCGGACGCACATGAGCACTCGGGTCAGTTTGCCACATTCGGAAAAACTCGAGCCTGACAAGCGTTTATATGAACGTTGATCAGATTATCAATCGATTAATCCAATCATCAAATTCCGATTGGTAAATTCCATGTAAACGTAGCTAGTGTCTCAAAGGCATGGCCACCATCCTGCAGCGACGTTCCTCTTCACCACCTGGACCATCTGCCGTCTCTCTTTGTCGTGGTGTGATCTTGTGTAGCAACCAAGCCCAGCCCGTCCAGCTAGAGTCTCAAAGACATGCCATGCCTCAGCCTGTTCCACTGCCCCCAGCACCTTAACGTTTCTACCAGTTCTGGGTCTCTGTAAAGCGGTGCCTCCCTGTTTCTGGTAATGTTGAACTCTAAGACCCGTAACAGGAAGCTGCAGCTCGCTGGTGCGCCCATAACGATGCTATGTTGTTCATGCTCTTTGGGAGGCCCAGCCACCTCCGCAGGTACCGGCTGATGTTGCAGATTTAAGGCGACGTTCACAAAATCCCACCTACAGCATCTTCTTGTAGATCTTCTGGACCTCATGAACACACCTAAAACCCCGCTTTACAATAGCTGAAGGTAAATTCAATTCTAAATAAGATTGACAAGATATAAAAAAAAGGACCTTCACCTCTTGCGACCTCGACCATGACAGGATGTGCAGCGTTTCTTTCTTGTCCGACCGTGACCGTGGCAGAAAGTGCAACGCTTCTGAGAAACCAGAGGAGAGCAGCAGTTAGATACGACTGTCCCGTTTTCAGCTCTGTGATGTGAACAGAACCTCCTGCCCAGACCACCACAAGTTCTGTAGGTTCTGATGGACCAAACCAACATTAGGACTGCAGTCTGCTGGTCTGAAATCAGCTCATTACCTTCACATATCTGAGCCTTTAGCTGAGAAACAACTGCCTTACGCCTTTCTTTGTTTCTACGCTGATTGAAAAGTATTCATACCGCTGGCAGATAACTGTAGTTTTTTTAAATTGACCAACATGTGAATTTTGGGGCTGATTAGGGTGATGGCAAAGGAGCCTTCCAACCCCAATTATGCCAAAAACATAGGTTTTACCAGCAATCATTGAGAATGGTGTTTTTATATATATATATATATATATATATATATATATATATATATATATATATATATATATATATATATATATATATATATATATATATATATATATATATATATATATATATATATATATGTGCCTTCAAGTGCTCAGAGTATTATGAGCCTAATTATTCAAAAAGTAGGTCATGCTTTACTATCAAACTTCTTCAGTGCAGACAGAGCGTTTGCATGGTGTTGAATGAGTTGAAGTTAATGTTGGGTTATTGATGTAATATCTGGGCAGTAGATGGTTAAAATCAGAGGTGTGGTATACATGTGTTAGATCTTTAATACTCATATTGTCAAACTTTCCTAAATATTTAAAGACGTCTGTAACAGCCTAGCTTATCTGGAGATCAAGATAACACGTAGAAAGGCGATGCTGGACGGTTATTTAGTGAAGGTAGCGCGTGTCTTTGTGCACCACTGCAACACAACAATAATAATGGGACAGAGGAATGAGTGCCTGATGAACGTTGTATGAACTTCTGAACGTTTGCAGATTAACTTTCTGTCACAGAACTGAATCAGAACCCTCATCTCCCTCCTGATTGCTCTTCAGTAGTAAACGGCCGTCCGTTAAAGGCTCCGTCTCACCATGCCTCGGCCGAAGCAGCCGGCGCAGCGGGTCCTTCCGCAGCCATGGCACTTGTGGCACACCTGAAACACAAACACACCTGGCTGTTACAGGGCGACGGCTAATCCAGGGAGTGGGCTGAGCTGGGATCACAACAAAGAAGCCCAACCTTCACGAACGACGAGTGCGGCACCCGGATCTTCTCCACCTTGTCAGAGTACATCTGAGGCAACGACACCGGGATGTCCCACGGTGGAGGACTCATGCCGTACTGAGGACCATCCACCGTCTGACCTGTTTAAAACGATGAACACAGAAACGGTTCTTCTTCTGGTTTCTGTGTCCAGACGAGCTCTGAGTTAAATCAGCCACATGGTCAAAGCAGAACTGCAAAAACGGAACCAGAAATAAGTAAAATGTTCTTAAAATTAGTGTATTTGTCCTTGATTTGTGCAGGTAAGTAACATGATTTGCCAACGGAATAAGAATTTTGCACTTAAAATAGGAATAATTCATCTCAATCATCTTATTTCAAGTGCAGGATGTCTAATTATCTTATTTTGGGGGTAAAAATACTCATTCCATTGGCAGATAATCTTATTTACCTACTCAAATCAAGGATAAATACACTAACTTTAAGAACATTTTACTTATTTTTAGATCCGTTTTTGCAGTGAGGTCCCCATAACGTCTATCAGCCTGGACCTTAGAACCCACTTTACCTCGTCTCAGCTTCTTCTCTGAGCACCTGTCAGGGGTTTCCATGAAGACTTACAGGTGCTTGCTTTGTCTAAGGGAAGTATTTAGCTTTTTCTCTAAATCCTCTGACGGTCTATCCGGGGGACGCCAGGCTGACAACAGGCTGGATGCTCTTGTTCACCTGGAGCACTGATCCATCAGACCAGGTCCTCACTGTGTGCTGGTCCATCCTCCATGTTTCTGAGCCCAGAGAAGCTGAGACCATTTCTGGAAAAGGTCCAAACTGGACAAAGTAATTCCTGCTCTATGTGGTCCCACCAGCTGATGATGGTTCTTGATGCATCTGAAATCATGGTTGTCCATCTCAGGCTGCTTCCTGTAACTCCTGCAGGTTTCTTAAATAGTTTCATCCTATTCTGTCCTGCAGAGGCTCCATTCTGCACAATCGTTTTCTCAGGAACGTAGTTTTTGATTGGATCCTGGATTTTCTCACAAATCTGTAATCAGGAGATCCTCTAAACACGTTTGCTCTTCAGAGGCTCTTTCGGTATTTCAAGAATTAAACTTTTGAACTAGTTTTGAATGACGTTTTACATCGTGAACCACTAGTCTCCACCCCTGCTGAACGTGTTCCAGTCTGAGACGATTGGATGGGTTCATATTTACAGATAAGTTCAGACGATGAAAAGTATTTTTTTGTACTTTATGTTGTTAATACTGACATAAAACTCAAAGAAGTTGTGAGAATATTTTTTTTTAGATCCAAACTAATGTTTTCCTGTCACAGACACGGAGAATAAAATCTGGACAGATCATGAAAACGAGTAATTATGTTATCACATTAAGATTTAGGCTCTTTAATCATGGAGAGGCTTGTTTCTATAAAGGATCTGCAAAAAGAGCCTCTACAGTCTGTTATGGAGAGCGTGATTTCTTCGGCCATCATCATGTGGAGCAGCAGAATCAGAACCAGGGAGTTCAACAAGCTGACAAAGGAAGCTGGTTCTGTTCTGGGGACTCATCTAGAACCTCTGGAGATAATTGTACAAAGAAGAAGACAGACAACCCTGAGCTTTCTCTTTTAGAGACAGTAATACAACACCACAGTGTCTTCACACTGCAAAAAGGGAACTACAATTAGTAAGATTTTCTTGAATTTAGTGTATTTCTCCTATATTTGAGCAGGTAAATAAGACTATTTGCCAATGGAATAAGATTTTTGCACTTAAAATAAGAACAGTTCATCTCCGTCATCCTATTTCAAGTGCAGGGTATGTAATTATCTTATTTTAGGGGTCCAAATACTCATTCCAGTGGCACATAATCGTATTTACTTGCTCAAATCAAGGATACATGCACCAATTTTAAGAAAATTTTACTTACCTTTAGTTCCCTTTTTGCAGTGCAGATCTACTGTAACACAACCGCCACCATCCTCCACAGCCATCAGCATTTGCAACACTTAGAAGTAGCGCCTCTAAATGTCCAAGTTTCTTCAAAGCACTATTGAACAGAACTGAATTTAATTGAACACTTTAGTTTAAAACTGAACCCTTGAATGTCTCCCAACAATCCCATCAGCCCCGGCTGTTCTGAACCGGCTGCTGGCATCAGATCCAGTTTGACAGCAGATCTACTCTTAGTATTGCTGTGAAGGTTTACCGTTGTAGGGCTCAAACTGCCAGGCGCTGGTTCTGGTCTCGGTGTAGGTCTCCAGTCGATACTGCAGAAGGACGAGGAGAAAACAGAAAACAGAAGCAAAAGTTTATTGAAATGAGTGCATTTGTCCTTGATTTGAGCAGATAAGTAAGATTATGTCAATGGATTGAGTAGTTTTACCCTTAAAAATAAGATAATTAGATATACTGCATTTGAAATAAGATAACAGAGATGAGTTAATCCTATTTTAAGTGCAGAAATGTTATTCTATTGGCAGATAATCTTACTCATCTATGCAAATCCGCTCATTTCAAGAAAATTTTCCTTTTAGTTCATTTTTGCAGTGTAATGCACCGTCCTATGAACCCTTTTACAGTGCTTGATGCCTGATGCATGATGCTGAACTTTGCTGTCGTGTTACTGGATTAAAAAGATGAGCTCGAACCCTGTAAACCGTGACAGGTTTGAGATCTTTGAACGTGAGGTTCCTGGCCGGTTTGGAGCTGTACTTCCATTTGGACGCCACAAACTTTAGCAGAGCCTCTCGGGCCACGTCCTCCGACACTGACGGGACTCTACAGAGGAACAGAACAACGTTTCAACCTTCCATCTCATTCAGAGCTCTTATCAGACACACACTGGTTTGACTTTACCTGATGGTGGGGACTGAAGTGCTCCTGTTGAGTTCGGGTTGGGGGTTATAGGCGGGAGGCGGGGGGTACAGCGGCTCGTCATCCTCTGGAGCTGCAGGTCAATACAGGAAAACAGGGAAGCTGACAGTCTCAGAGAGATATAGAAGGAGTGTTCAGGTCATATGTCAGCACCGCCGCCATGTTGTGAGGGGCATTATTGCTGAAACACATGCAGAACAGTCATGTTCCACAGGTTTCATCTTCCATTTGCCTCAGAACGTAAAACTAACAGTTTACGTCATCTCCGACTTTTTCTGTTCCAGTTATCCTATTGTTAGGGAAAAACATGGGTGGTCGCACAAACAATATTCCTAAAGGTGCATATTTTTATTTGTTTATACAGTCAGTAGCTCAATCTGGTGGCATACAAAGTTTTTATGAAAGATCGTCACGTCCTGCTGGTGTATTAGTTGTTATTTTGGTGTTTTATGCTTTGTTTTTTTGCTCAGTTTGTTAGTAAACAAAGCCTTTTGTGTTTATTTACAATATTAACGGAAGTACATACTGCGCATTGAAACTAGGAACACGGAAGCGGCTAACGGCTATTAGCATCTCCCAGCGAAACAAAGAAGAAAAGTCCAAGGTCCAGTAAAAATAACACAAATAAATATGATTCCTAGAGGTAAAAGCCTGGAATGTCTCTGGGAATCCAGTCTGAACGTTGGTGTTCACTGAAGCGGACGCTAAACCTGCCGAGGCTCAGATGTGACGCAGAGTTGACTGACGTAAGTAAATGTTCTGATATGAGGCTCTTAAAGTTGCTGTAGATCGTTTATTTAATTAATAACGGTCTTCATCACGCTGAGCTGCAGCTTTACTGAGAGACATTGCAGAGGATCAGGCTCAGTCCTCCATTATCTAATGCTGATTAATTAATTAAGCAAACTGGCATTATGATTGTTCTGCGATACTGTCACTAGATGGCGCCATGTCTGTTTATATCTGCTAATCGCGCCTGAGTGGGAATTCTTTTTCGGCTCAAAAAGGACAAACAAAACATTATCAAGATGGATACTTGGTGTATATAATCTGATTTTATCATGATCAAACAGTTTTTGGTCCTTTTTGTATAAGCAAATTATGTGGCTACATAGCTTTAAACGTATAAATACAGCCAACCTGAGCCTACGAATGTGTTTTAAAGTAACATTTTACGGCAAAATCTTTGTAATTTTTAAAGCAGTGCTGAGCTGTTCAACATGAAATATTTAACAACAATAGGTGGTCACATGTTTAGCCACTATGCCCACCGCTGTTAAAACAAAAAAATGACCATAACACTGTTCTACGCTCTATTTTGTGCATATAAACAACACCGAAACATCCCGTCTAATTAAAGTAATATGCATACGACTAACTAAATATTACTTAGACAATTATGGCCGTTCCAGTTGAAATTTCCGACTTGGAATTAGGAAATTCCGACTACTGAGGACAAATAGAACGCAGCATGAGGTCCAGATGGGAGACCCAGAGTTCTGTTGTAATACAGCGAGGCGCTTCTGTTTCATATTCATGCAGCAATTCACTCAAAACTCAACACTGTAGAAAATTTCTCTCAAAGCAACAGAGGAGCCGACTTTACAGGCTCAGCCCGACAGGTAGGGACCCGTTTAAGATGAACTGACCCTAAAACCACCTAAGATGTGGGTAACATCCCTGCTGTTGTCTCGCTCTCTCTCCCCCTGCAGCAGCAGCAGCAGTCCCTTCTTGCTGCTCGCGTCACTTTGACATAAGCTCCAGGGTTAAACACTCGTTCTGGACTTTTATCCATTATTACGTTCATGGTCTGTTTTAGACCAGAACCCACTGTCCAAACAGATTTGTTCTGCTTTCCAAGAGGAATGTGCCACTCACAATATGGCTCCATGGGGCAACAGAGCCAGGACTCGTGTTGCTCGGAAATCCCGGCTCCCAATCAGAAAAATCAACTGTAACGGCCGCTATAGTTGGACCGGAGAAACCTTTTAAGGCCGATTGTTGGACCCAACATGGCAGCTCCTTTTATCACCAACAGGAAGCTGTGATGAAAACATGTTTATTGTGCAGGACACAGTTATAAGAGTGTGTCTAAAATCAATGTTACATGTAGCAGCTGCATCTCTGAGCCGAAGAAATTAAAGGTGGTGCTTATATGTAGAACATACAGCTTTAAAGGATGTTTATAAGAGGTACTACAGACCATCGCCATGTTGGAACCCAAACCTTTAGTTTTTTTGTCTTTATTTTGGAATCTCGGCTTCTCAGACTGGAACGCTGTTCACTCGGGTTTACGGGTTCCCAGCTCCGGTTTTCATTTTCAAGGACAAATGGAATGAGACTCACCTCCTCCTTTATGGCCCTGGTATCCATGTATGTCCTCCAGCCAGCCAGGAGGGGGCGCCGATGGTCCCTCTTCAGGTATGTTTGGATCAAACGTGTCTGAAACACAAAACGATGATGATGGGTTACCTTTTAGGCATTCTCCTTCTCAGGGCTTTCTGAACCGGGTCACCCACAGGACAACAAACCCGAACCCAGCAGCTGGTTTACATGTGGATGGTAGAATCAAGAGAGCCCAGAGGTTCCCATGGCCTAGTCAAAGTCCAGACCTCAGCCTGATGGAACAGCTGGGGCGGGACCTTCTGTTGAGGTAATGATGGAAAAGAAGAGCGCAGGTATCGGGCCGGTTTCACTGGTTCGCTTCAAACACAATCAAGTGGCTGAAGTTTTCTCCCCCTGCTGAGCACTGCCGGTCAGCTGGCTGGGAGAAGGCCACCATGTTTTCTGACCAATGTTTGGAGAAACAGGGGGAGTCATGAAGAGGAAATAAAACTTTAATTAAGACAACACTGTTTTAAAACAGCAGCAGTGATTTGCCTGAAGCTGAGGACTACCAGAACCGCCTCCTACACTGCAAAAACAGAACTATAAAATAAGTAAAACTGTCTTTAAATTAGTGCATTTATCCTTGATTTGAGCAGGTAAATAAGATAATTTGCCAATGGAATGAGTATTTTGACCCCTAAGATGAGATAATTAGATATACTGCACTTGAAATAAGATGGAGATGAGTTGTTCCTCTTTTAAGTGCAAAAACCTTACTTCATTGGCAAATAATCTTATTTACCTGCTCACATCAAGGATAAATGCACTCATTTAAACATTCTTTTAGTTAATTTTTGTTCCGTTTTTGCAGTGTAGCTGATAATTCCATACCAGCACCATCTGCTGCTTGCTGGAAATGAGCGGCAGAGGGAACTGGGATTGAATTTCAGCAGAATGTCTTAATAGTTGCATTTTTAGAATCTTTTATTCGACAGATCCATAATCATCCTGACGTCTCTCAGTCTGTCTGCCTCCAGAGTAACAAATCACATTTCAGGATCAAATTTCCTGGGTTTTAAGTCTTTTTTAGCCCATTTATAAACGTATTCTCTGACTGGCTGGAGGGAGGATGGATGTTCCTGGTGCCTCCCGGCTGTGGAGCTGCTGAATATCTTAAAACATGAAGCATTTGTCTCCTCAGTGAGGTGAGGGAATAAACGAAACACTGAGCTGGAAACCCAGCTGATGAAGCATCAGAGTGCCAAAACGATACAGATGTTCATCTCCAGGCGTCTAAATAAAAGAAGATCAGATCTATGCAGATGTTTCCTCAGAGTTAAATGTCTGGGCTTTAAATTTGATTTAATGATGGATTTGAGTCACACCAGGAAATGTCAAGCGATCATTTATTTTCCACAAAAATAAAATCTTTAGATCATTAATGACAAATAATTTCTATGCTGGAGATGCATTTTATCTGAAACAATCTTTAAACCTGCGATTAAAACTGAAGCTGAGAACCAAAGTTAATGTGATTATTCCCTAATTTGAATAAAAAATGCAATGTCAGATTCTGCGTCAAAATGTGCACATTTATTAGAATAATGGAAACATTTTAATGGTGTCATAACTGCATAGAGAGGCTTTTTCTTGCTGAATATTAGTTCTGGGTGCAGTTAGACCCGTTCTATCAGAACTTCTTTACAACCGCAGTCTGAAGGAAAAATCAGAAATCTCTATTTAAAATGACAAAGCTGTGGATCCACAGAACTCCTGGAGAACCAGGACCAGTTCAGAGGAGAAACATCTGGACCGGGTCAAGCTGCACGCCATCATCTTTACCGCTAACCGATCTGGATTAGCTCTGATCGTTTAATCCGGTTCTACACACCAGGACCGTTCAGCTGGACCAACACAAACACCAGGGATCCGTTTTCTTCACCCGCTGGCAGATAAAAATACCCGCGGAGCCAGGGGGCTGAAGGCACGTTGTAAACAATACCTCTGGCTGAGGGCTAAAAATACCGGCGGGAAGGTGTTTCCCCGCGGAGATCTGGGCCCAGACGGACGGAGAGTCAGAACCGCATGAGGGAAGGAAGGAGGGAGAGATGGAGTCATTAGCAGAAAATATGAAACAATCAGGGAGGGAGCGTGAGAACAAAGACGACTTGATTACAGGAGCCGGACAACAAATCCTGAAAGCTCCTGGTACACGGAGAACTCCATGCAGATCCTGTAAAGGTCAAACATCAGCTAGGCTGTGTGTGCCGGGCTGCTTGTCCCGAATGTCTCTGTGTCGGCAGGCAATCGACAGGCGGACCCGCCTCTGCCAACAGCCGTAGACCCTGGATGGACACGTTTAGATGGTGGGCCTAGTGATGCAGCTGTCTGCAACATAATCAGCTTTATGCCTGAGAACCAGCCTGAACATGCAGCCAGAGATCAGAGCAGATTCATGAGTTAGAACGGCCTAGTCAAAGTCCAGACCAAAACTCAACTGAGAATCTGTGCTGAGACCTGAAAACTAATGTTTATGATTGCTCTTCATCCAATCTGAAAGAGATTGAGCTGTTCTGGAAAAAAGAAAGTTGACGTTTAAAGACGGTGGAGAGAAACCGCAGAAGACTTGCAGCCGGTGGTGGTTTTCCAGTGCTGACTCAGAGGCGAAGGCACGCCGCACTTTTCAGATTTATGTTTGTGCAAAATGTTAAGAAACGTTCCGATAATGAGCTGCGTTGTGTTGGTTTGGCAAAAACCCAACAACACCATAAAGGTGTTCTAGGTTCTAGCAGCACCTGACAGCAGAGTTAACGAGCCTTTTAACGGCAGATGTGAATAATTAACAAAAATCTCACATAACAGAAGCAAACCAGGATTCTCCTGCTGGGATAAACAACCCCTAATCTGATGCATTTCCTGTTGGTATATTTATAAATAATGGATTTCTCTAAAGTGTTCTGCTTTTAACTGATTTCACTCAAACTGAAGGGATCGTAGGGAGATATAATTAAGAGTTTTCGGATGGAGTCAGATTCTGCAGAGACAGAACCGGTCCAGACCCGTCTGAAGTTTGCTGGAGAGCCGATAGATGATCCAGGAGAGGACCGGCAGAACATCATGAGGTCAGATGAAACCAAACCAGAACGTTTTGGCACAAACTCAACTCGACGTGTTTCAGGAAGAATTCAGTTCAATTCAATTTTATTTCTTTTGCGCCAATTCATGAAACATGTCATCTTAAGGCACTTTCCAAAATCAAACTCCATCAGATCCTCCAGGTTGGTGAGAAAGTTTCCTCTCTAAGGAAACCCAGCAGGTTGCATCAAGTCTCTCCAAGCAGCATTCACTCCTCCTGAAAGAGCGTAGAGCCACAGTGGACAGTCGTCTGCATGAATGTTGAAATCACCCACTATAATAACCTTGTCAGTGTTTAACACCAAACCAGATAAGAAGTCTGACAACTCATCCAAAAACTGACTGTAAGGGCCTGGTGAACGATACAAAACAACAAACAGAAGAGGTTTTATTGCTTTGCAGTTTGGATGAGGGAAACTGAGGGTTAAATGTTCAAAAGAACTGTAGTTATTAATTGGCCTGGGACTAATTAATAAATCAGACTGAAAGATGGTTGCCACTCCTCCTCCTCTTCCCACAGGTCTGGGAATGTGGAAATTTGAATAATTAGAGGGGGTTGACTCATTTATACTAACGTAGTCCTTTTGTAGACAAAATAAATCAATCTGTTTATCAGAAATCAATTAATTAACTAACAAAGTCTTTGGAGGGAGATATATTATATTATATTTAATAGACCACATTTAATTGTTTTATTTTTTGTTCAAGGTGAGCCGTATTGATTGAATGATGACATGCGGCTAAACATGTCATCACTGGTCAAATCAGGCAGGGGACCAGAGAAAATTACCGAGTCCGATATTGTTTTAGCAAACTCACACACCGAAGCAACACCAACTTTAGTGACCTCCGATCGGCGTGACCGGGTGTCATTACCGCCAGCGTGAATAACAATCTAACTGTATTTACGCTTATCCTTAGCCAGCAGTTTCAGGTAAGATTCTATGTTGCCCGTTCTGGCCCCTGGCAGGCATTTAACTATGGTCCCTGGTGTCTCTAGTGCCACGTTTCTGACTATGGAGCTGCCAATAATCAGGGTCGGCTTCTCAGCGGGTGTGTCGCTGAGTGGGGAAAATTTGTTAGAAACGCAGACGGGTTGGTGGTGACCTGGGGGCTGAAATCTAGAGCTATGCTTCCTACGAACTGTCACCCAGCCGGCCTGCTTACCCGGCTGCTGCTGCTGGAGGACCACTACGTGAAGTTAATCTCTGTGGCTCTGCGCTAGCTAAGGGGCTATCAGCTGGTCTTTCAACAGCACGGAGCCGGGTCTCCAATTCTGACACCCTCGCCTCCAAAGCTACAAAAACACTACATTTATTACAAGTACCATTATCACTAAAGGAGTCAGAGGAATAACTAAACATCTGAGAGCTGGAGAGAGGGGGAATGATGGATGGATAGGGGAGAAAGCTATTGCGAGACTAGGCTAGGCTAAGCTAACCTAGGCTAGCGACCTCTTACCACGGGGAGAACAGCAAACCTTGTGAAACACGAGGAGTTCCCAAACGTGAAGTGCAGCAACAGAGAATGTTTTAAAAGTGCTTATGTGTTTGGAACAGATAGATGTTACAGCAAAGAGATTAAAGATAAAAACGAGAGTCTGGAACACCAATTCCACAAGCCACGCCGCAGCAACAGGAAGTGACACAATACACCTTACCGCGTATTGTGTAAGAAGAATGCTGAGTTGTATCTAAAGAACAGCATAGCTACATGAAACATGAAGCTTTGGGCCTGTTTTTCTGCAAAGGGGGACAGGACGACTGATCCGTGTCAAAAGAAGAATGAACGGGACATTTTAACCAGTCCAAGCATTGAAGATGGACCATTGTTGGGTCTTCCAGCAGGACAATGATCCCAAACGCACGTTTGATGGAGGAGTGGCTCCGTAAAAAGCATTTCCAGGTCCCGGAGAGGAATAGTCCAGTCTCCAGAACTAAACCCCAGAGAAAGTTTGTAGAGGGAGTTTAAAGTCTGTGTTACCCAGCAACAGCCCCAGAACATCACTGCTCTGGAGGAATGGAGCAAAACAGCAGCTATAGGGGTGCAAACCCACTGAAGACTTACAGTTTGGCCTCTGGCACTGACAACAAAGGTTATGCTACAAAGTACTGAGGTGAACTCTGGTTATTGACCAATAATTTCACACCAGGATTTAAAGATACATTGTTTTTAAAAAATATCATTGTGATTTCCTGATTTTTTTCTTTAATTTGCTTCTCATAGCTGAAGTGAACCTGTGATGAAGATTACAGAGCTCTGGTCTTTCTGAGTAGGAGAACTTGACTGAACACCTTTTAGCCGCTCGGCATCAGGCCGTTCACCGCCGCGTTACGCAACCTTTCCTTTTAGCAGCACTGAAGCAGCCGGGATCTGAGGAGGACGGCGACTGTTGAAGCTTCGCTGGTGGAAATCTTTCCTGTTCCTGCTAGTCGGACGACGTCAGCTGCTCGTCCAGGATGTCAGAGAACAATCTGAAACGTGGACTCGTCAGACCACAGCACACGTTTCTGCTTAGGCTCAGTCTATCTCAGATGCTTAAATCTTTGCAGGGTGGACTTTCAACTTGTAGACGCAGCGACGAACTGTGTTCACTGAAAATGGTTCTTGAAGCGTACCTGAGCCCACCTGGTAACACCATTTACAGAACAGTGTCAGTTTTTAATGCAGTCGTTTCTCGGCCTGGCCGCTTTCATGCCGACATTTCTCCAGATTCTCTGGAGATTGTTCTATATTATGGGCTGTAGGTGATGAAGTGGTTCTTAACCAGACGGACCACTGGGCCCAATCAGGTGGTTCTGAGCATTCCTCAACGGTCCCAGCTTAATAGGAAAGTGTTGCAGACATCACATTCAAAAGGAATAAATATTTAAACAAAAACAAACATCAGTTTTGACATTTAATAACTTCACTGCAAAAACAGAACAAAAATAAGTAAATTTTCTTTAATGTCTTTGGTCTTGATTTGAGCAGATAAATATAATCTGCCTATGGAAGAAGATTTTAGGGGTCATAATATTCCTTCCATTGGCAGATAATCTTATATTTATCTGCTCTAATCAAGCACAAATACACTAATTTCAAGAAAAATTGACTTATTTTTAGTTCACTGTTTGCAGTTTTGTCATTTATGGTTTATTTAGTTGAATAACTGTTGAACAGGTTTTACAAATCATGATTTTCTGTTTTTATTTAGGTTTTACACAAAGTCCCACCTTCATTGGAACTGGGGTGGTGTTAGTTTATTATTTATTAGTGTATTTATAAATGACGCTTCGACATCTTTTAGTGACTTATTTAATTATTGTGCATTTATCATAACTCCTTACATAATAAACAGCATTTATTAACCCGTTATACTGTCAGAACAAACCAGAGTTAAAACCTTCAGTGATGTAAGTCAGACAGGATGCTGAAAGCAGAACATTTATTCTACTGGTTCTTTAACTCTGCAGAACCAGAACCTCTGTGGACTTTGATTCTGCTCTCCGCTGCTTTCAGATAAACTCGCAAAGGTTCTGCTGCTGAGTCGCTTTCGTTTTTAAGGAAACTTTTTCCCAGCAGAGAATAATCAGCGTAACCGGACTAAATGTTCTGACCCAGTTAAGTTCGGGAGAGCAAAAAACGGCAACAGAGAAGATTGTTGGAAACTTCAAACCTAAAAATTTATTCTCAGAATAAAAAAAAATAAATAATTTTAAAGTCACTCACCGGGATCTTCGTCCTTTGGGTCCATTTTTTAAACGGACCTGCCCAGAACCCAAATAAACCTCCGCGAACTTAGAAAACAACAAGAGGTAAAGCTGTGCAGTTACACCCAATATCCGGTCAGGACTTTCACAATAAAGCTCCGCGAGAGCGGCGCAGACGTCACAATAAAAGAAAATCGCTTCAATGGGCTACGTCAAGTTTATTTGTATAACACATTTCCCTAATAATAATAATAATAATAATAATAATAATAATAATAATAATAATAATAATACTAATAATAATACTAACAATAATATTAACTAAGACTTAGACTAACTGTCATTTTGTATGTACAGAGTGCATACATACGAAATTTCATTGCATACAGCTTATGACAATGTAATGCGATTGCAATTGGAATAAAAATAGCATTACAATATAAAGTGCAGCAGTGATAAGAATGTAACAGTTTTTTAAAAAAAGTGTGCAGAAGAATGTTCAACCACGTTTATAGTGCAAAAATAATAGTGCAAAAAAGGCATGAATTTGAATAGTTCAGTAATAATAGTAATAAAAGTAATGATAATACCACCACTACTACTACTTATAATAATAATAATGCTGATATATTGTGGCTATTTACTTGCTGTCATGTTAATATGTAGAATAAAACAATGATTTTATTTGAATTATTCGTCCTTCAACTGAGAAGAAAACCCCCTTAAACTATAAAAATTGTGATGAGTAGGCCTAATTAACAGGGTTTATCATATGAACTGGTAAGAATAAATAAAAATGTATGGTAATAATCATGGCCTGAAAGTTTTTTCTTTGAGAAAATGCAAACTCCATGCCGGAAGATCCAGACTGACCTCCTTGCTGCAAGGCAACACTGCCACTAACTGCACCACCATGAGGAACCAACAAATGATCATTAATTCTGCGTTGACGCTATTTTGCCACAGGAGGGCGCACTGGTCTAAACTGTGGCGATCACCCCGAGGTGTGTTCACTGACACGATTCCCTGTGGGAAATCCAGGAAATGAAGCAGAAATAAAAAAACTCATCAGGTGAATATATTGTGGTGAGAAACCTTATTTCTTCTTTTAAGAGCTCTTGAAAACTCCGTGTTTCAGTTTACGGCAGGTATTCTGCCTCTGAGGGCCCCGGAGGGACTCCACAAGTCAGCTCTCTTTCAACTTTATGAGAAAACGGGCCCCTGGGGGCCAACAAAGGTTCCCCCGCTCTCACATATAAACCCACCAGGCTTGTTTTTCTGACACTTAAGGAGAGTTTTTGACTCTGAAATTATTGCGGTGACATTCAAGCATTTAAAGGCCCGGTGAGACGTGAAAAAAAGTCACTGCCGTTATGAAACTATGCTGAATGCAGTTAAAACACGAAACACCTCAGTGAATCCTGTGTATTCTGGCTTCTCTGTTATGTTTTCAATTCCAGATTAATCGTTGAGAAGGTTTAACTGGATTTTAGGAGAAATAAAAGCTCTCCTTGTTCTCCTGGTGGTGCCTTTAGAGCAGCTCAAAGTCAAAATTATAAAAAAGTAAACAAAAGTAAAAACTTGGAGCATATCCTGGCTCATAAACTGCATATGGGATTTTTAATTTTCTCCCAGATGTTATTGAAGGATTTGAAGGTGAAATCAGCTGCAGAATCTGACGCCTCACTAAACATTTACTGGTAAAACAAAAGCCTTATCGTTCCTGAATGAGATTGCTGTTATTTAGACAAGACAAAGTCCAGTAGATGTGCTCCTTGCTTCAAGTCATAATGTTAATCTGCATGTAAAAGAAATTAAACGGGTTAGGGACCTACATCCTTTGAACCCAGGCCCAGAGATCGTGAGCTTGGCATTTAATCGCTTCTGGTTCCTAGAAACCGACCTTTCTCTGGACCTGAGCTGGTCTTCACACCCAGACACAGAAGAAGGTCCACCAGAACCTGGACGTCTTGCTGCAACTCAAGAAGTCCAACCTTCCCCAGGAGCTTGTGCTCATCTTCTCCACTGCCAGTATTCAGGCCATCCTGTGTTCGTTCATCTGTGGGTGGTTCGGATCGTCCACAGAACAGGACCGGTCCAATCTGGTCTGCAGAGAGGATCAGAGTTGATCTCCCCTCCATCCAGGACCTGCAGAGGTCACAAACACAAACTATTTGGACCTTTACCTTCAGGTGGCGCTACAGAGCGCTGCTTGCTAAAACCAGACTCTGATGAACACCTGACAGTCTGATTAGATCAGCTACACTGCTGTCAAACGAAATAAAGCATATTTTCAGAATCACATCACATATAAAAGTGGATGCACTTAGACGTATGCCTCGTTCCTTTTTTTCTAGAACCAGACAATTGTGATCCTTTATTTTAATTCCTCTACATTTCTACCTAATGTCTGGATGCTGTGAGGGAGTGACACCAAACTTAGAATGTTGGCGCTCACAATCCTGGCTGATAAAGCTGATTCTGGTTTTGGGTCAGCTGACATTTTATTCCTGTTGGGACAGAATGGTTCCTCTCCACTGTGGCCCAGTGCTTGCCCAGGAGGAGGGATTGCTGCAACGAGACAACTTGAAGTAATCTGCTGGGTTTTCCTTAGATAATCAGCGTTTACTTGTATTCACAACAGACATCACCATAAAAGGAACTGAACCACCTGGAACTGGATTTGAGTCTGAATGAGGGGTGTCAAACTCATTTTGGTTGAGGGGCCGCATTCAGCTTAACCTGATCTCAAGAGGGCCACACGAGTAAACTCATTGCAAGATGAAATAGAACTAATAAATGTGGACTTGTTGATTTTTATATTAAATTAATTTCACTTTTACACAATATATTATGAATAACCTCAGCGTTTTTAAGAAAAGTATGTGCAATTTCAACAATACTTTTACTCAGTTAAACATTTACTTGTGCATTATGCATAAGAACTGATCACAGTGATTGGACAATGTTGAAAAACATTTATTCACATTTTTTTTGGAACTTAAAAACACTGTCCTACATGACAAAATACATCAAACAGATAAAAATTAAGAAATTATTTAAATTTTTCCACACCTGAAGCCTAATCTGCTAATTAAAACACAGTGCCCCTCGTGGACAATATAGGAACTGCATATTTTCAATTAAACAAAGTACATGGTTTTTTCAATAATTGTTTTATCATTCTCTTCCTTTTATCTCCCCTTTCTTTCACCTTTTCTCTTTCTTCTTGTTCTTCCTTTCCTCTCCTACTTTCCCACTGTAGTGTCCATATCATTTGAGATATTCCCCGCATGAATCATAATAAAACTATTCACATTCATAAATCAAGCGGAGCACTATGGCAAAAGCAGTACTGCTCCACTTGTGAAAGTCAAATCTGATGAGCTCTTTTTGGCATTAAAGATAACAATTCTTATTGGCACATTGCCAGACAGGACACTGGAACGAAAAAAAATATATATATTTATATTTTTTTAACAATGATAATGCATTTAGCCACAGGGCTGGACTAAATTGTTCGGCGGGCCGGATTCGGCCCGCGGGCCGTATGTTTGACACCCCTGAATCTTGTAAAATGCCTTCACTGAGTGGGTTTCATACACTGCTGCATAAAACACCCGCGCTGAGCAGCTAGAGCAACTCTGTTGGACTGACAGGAAAGATGAAAATAGTTTAAATATAAAGTAAACAGCCAATCTAACTTTAGTTATAAAGTACTTAAAACAAACAGAGCCTAACGTACTCTACGAGTAAAAGCAAAGTACTATCTAGCGAGGGCAAAGTGAGACAGGAGAATCCAGAACATGAGATAAAAGCTCTGGAAATCAACTCACACTCTGGCTTGCAGACAGTCTGGCGCTGCATGGCTGTGAGAGGCAGGCATTAACAGACAGAGACCCAGGTGAAGCTCATGCAGGCAATTAGGCTCAGCGCAGGTGAAGCTGCTCCACTGATTAACCGAGAGCAGCGGAGCAGAGCAGAAAGTGGAAAACAGCCAGACAGATCAACAAAAATAACAGAAAACAGAAAGATGCATGATAAATATAAACTGAAAATGGATCCTAGAAAAGACGGACAGCCAGAGAAATTAGCTTAGAACCGATGAAGTGTGTCCGACTGGTGTGAGATCATTAAAAGAGATGCTGCAACATTAACGGTATGATCGAAGACCCACAGACACAGAAATAAAATGTGTTACAGTAACCGAGCCATGTGTTCACAAAGGCCTGGACCACTGTCTCCACGTGCTTCTTCGTGAACATCGACTGTAACCTGGTCAGTCGCTGAATCTGAAAGCAGGAACTTAATGACAGCCTGTAAGCAGATTGTTCATTTTAAAACCAAGGCTTCAGAAACTAGTCAAACACAGGCCCTCTGATGTGCCACAATATCATTGCCTGAGTATCAGTTTGGTTAAGATTTAATAAAAATGAAAGCCATCTTCCCCTTGAGATCATTTAAACAATTCAGAAGGGTTCCGATGCAGTTCGTGTCACCCTTAATAGACACATGGCATCTCCATAAAAGAGAAAATGGCATTCTTTTGATGAAAAGGCTGGAATTAAAGAGCGTGGGTTAATCTGTGTGGACCTGCTGTGCAGGTCGGTGCCGTAAGATCCTGGATGAAGGCTGAAGTTTCACAGAAAAATTCATAAAGCTGAACACAGACATGCAGGTATTCTGTCTCTGCTCTGATTTTGCTCCATTTTTGTCCCGTTCACAACCCGTTTGCATCGGTGAAGAAGTCTCTGCTGCGGTCCACAGAAAGGGGGACGGTTGGACCATCAGTCAGTTCCTGATCTCGTCTGAGTCCCTATGAGCTCATTTTCTGCCTCCTGAATGTACTTGTAGTTATTTGGATCTTTTTGAAACTGGGTTGCATATTTTAGATGTTTTATTTTCTTGTTAGGTGAACAACAAATAAACTTGGAATCATTTATATTCCAATAACGTAGTTTTATAAGAACATTATGCATATTTCATTCAGTTAAAGTGACACAAACTGTTCATGATATTCCCAGAAAACAATGTAAAGATAAAGATGGGAGGAAATACCACATGGGAAAATGGTCAAATACAGATGAAATGAACAGGAAAACAAATAATTAAGATATAAGACATACAATATTAGAAGAATAAGTGGAAGGAAGTTAAATCTGCTGGCAGAGCCAAGCCCAAGATAAGCAGGGGGAAAACAATTAAAACTAACATGAACTGATCTGATCTGAACTAAATCAAACTAAAACCAAACAAACAAAAGTTGAAAATAAAATATTAAATTCCGGTTTTCTATTGAAGTTTATCTATATAGCTCCAATTCACAACAGATCAGCTCAAGTCTCTTTCCAAAGTCAGACTCCATCAGATCCTCCAGGTTGGTGAGAAAGTTTCCTCTCTAAGGAAACCCAGCAGGTTGCATCAAGTCTCTCCAAGCAGCATTCACTCCTCCTGAAAGAGCGTAGAGCCACAGTGGACAGTCGTCTGCATTGTTGATGGCTTTGCAGCAATCCCTCATACTGAGCATGCATGAAGCGACAGTGGAGAGGAAAACTCCCCTTTAACAGGGAGGAGAACCTCCAGCAGAACCAGAACCAGGCTCAGTGTGAACGCTCATCTGCCTCCACCCACTGGGGCTTAGAGAAGACAGAGCAGAGACACAGAAAGCACAGAAGCTCACATTGACCCAGGAGTACTTTCTATGTTAGAGAAGACAGAGCAGAGACACAGAAAGCACAGAAGCTCACATTGACCCAGGAGTACTTTCTATGTTAGAGAAGACAGAGCAGAGACACAGAAAGCACAGAAGCTCACATTGACCCAGGAGTACTTTCTATGTTAGAGAAGACAGAGCAGAGACACAGAAAGCACAGAAGCTCACATTGACCCAGGAGTACTTTCTATGTTAGATGGTAATAGAGGATGATCTGCCTCCCCTGATGATGTCACAGCTAACAGAACACCAGACCAGGTGTACCTTCTATGAAGAGAAATATGACTTACAACAAATGTTAAAAGCTGAAATAACAACAAACAATGCAGAGTGGAGAGCAGTAGGAGAACTCAGCAGAGTGAGAGCTTAAAAAAGTAGAGCTTAATAAAAATGGACTAAACAGAATTAAACTATGTAAACCAAACTAAACCAAAATTATTTTAAACCAATCTAACCGCAATTTAATTACAAACTTAAACTAAACTGATTTGAAGCACGGAGAACTTGAATCTTTCATTACCTAAAATAATGAAATGCTATCTAAATGACTTTATACAAACCCCAGACCTGACCAAGTAAAAGAGAAACTAAACTAAACTAAACTAAACTAAACTAAACTAAACAAGTCTCTGCTAACCTAGCCAACTATAAACAGGTTTTGAGTGCAGGATTTCCGAGCGGTCCGTGAACGCAGCATTCAGAGGCAGCTTGAAGGCGCAGTTAAACTCATGCGCTGCGCTCTCAGTCAGTTCATGACAGCAGGAGTCTTCAGGTGGACCTTCTCCATCGTCTGTGCGGTGACTCCTGGACCCGGTCCAGAATCCTTCCTGCTTTAACTCAGCCGGAGTAAAAACCCAGAGTCCAGAGATCCAGATCCCGACAGGAGAACTTTCTGGTCCGGTGAGTTGTGAACAGTTTTCTCCTGAAATGCTGCCGGGATGCGCGTCCTGACGCGCTGCGGGCGTACCCTTGGCTCACGGACCGGGCGCTGCTCGGTTCTGTTCAGCTCAGCTTTGGGTCTCATTTATTTTGTGTTGCCCTGAGTTTACATTTAATTTAAGATTATGGATGGCTGGATATGTTGTCTGATGTTTGTTCAGATCCGCCCTGATGTGTCGCTGAGGTTTACGCGCAGCCAGAGGTCAGGACTGTTGGTGGTTTCAGGTTCATTCAGAGGTTTTCTGATGGGGAAATGAGATCTGATTCTCATCATTAGATGATCTGAGATGATCTTTGAAGCTCCAGGGTCACTGAGAAGATTTTAAAGATCCCTCTGGTTGAGTCTGAGGTCATGGTGGGAGAGTTGTGTCTGCCAGCTGGAGAGATTTGCTGTCAGATTCAGTCACTCTGAGGCTGATTCTCTGTTTTAAACTTGGTCTTTCTGAGTGAAATGTGAGTTTTCGGTGCGTTTTAAACCCCCACATCTGTCCTGAAGATGTGGACCCTGCTTCATCCAGAGAGGGGCTTCCTCCTCCTCCTCCTCCTCCTCCTCCTCCTCCTCATGTGCTTCATGTACCTGCAGCAGAGCTGATTCATGGTAAAAACCACGGAGGAACCAGAGGGATCAGCATCTCGGAGTGACGCGGCTGCTGTGGGGAAACCTCCCCTCATTGTCTCGGCCTTTCCTGTTCTGGAGGTCAGCATCACCCCCGCTGCCCTGCGGTGTGGCTGCTGCTTCCTGTCCTCTCTGTGTTGTTTTCCTGCCGCTTCTGTGTCATTGTGTTGCCCCAGAAACAGCTGTTTACATGATGTGGACATGAACCGTGGAAAAGCACTGTGTGAATAATATTTGCAGACAGACTTATCTTGGAGGAGAGGCTCCCAGAAGGAGAGCACCGGTGCAGGACGACAGCAGCACTGTGAGGGGAAAACGATGAGTTTTAGGGGATGAATCAAATGAATCACCTCCGCTTCATCCATGCACCTGTTTCTGTTCGGCTTCCTACATTTGTTCCTCACCTCGGCCTTGTTTGTTGGCGCCAGGACCCCCTGCCACCTTCCCGTGATATTCATCACGTCACAACCTGTACACGTCAAATCAACTCATAATTTTAGGAATTCTTGTTTTTCTTTAATTTTTTAAAGTTATTTCCTACACAGGGATTTGCTGTGGGTGAGGAGAGCTCACTGGCTGCAGACTGCAGCAGTGCATGTGTGTTAATGGATGTGTGTGGATCTGTGGATGTGTGTCCATGCTTGTGTGTGTGTGTGTTAATGGATGCGTGGTGCATCAGCTGTATGGAGCTAAAACAGTGACAGCTTCCAATGACATCGAAAAAGAGATTTGGCACTGAAAAATTAGACATTGTCAGAAAATTTTTACTTTCTGACAATGTAAACCTCCAGCAGAACTAGAACCAGGCTCAGCCATTTAAAGCCATATTAACTTAAGATTTAAAGCCCGTGCACCGTTACCGTTGCCGGTTTTTTAAAGTAGAGCGGAAGGCTTTCAGTGAAACCGGTTCTGACCGTTTTCAGTCCAAATCGGAGAGCTTTTCAATCAGAATTCCCCTGTTTGCACCTGAAGCCTCCAGATCCAGACTTCTACTCGCTCCTACGTATGTCTGCTGAATCCTGTTTGGTGCCGATGTCTTCAAAGCGCTTCGTTAGGAGTTACATGAAGCCCTGATGGGCTGAAGCGGGAGCGGATCCCGTCTGTGTCCCGTTTCCGCTCTGTTCAGGAGATTCAGACAAGGGGAGGGGAACAGTTTCACGGATTCACGTTTCTTTACTTTGACGGAGAAACATCAGAGTAAAGCGGTGAATTCTGAAATATCTACTGGATTTCTCAGATCTCCCTTTAAACCATGAAACGGTGAGAGTCGGATCAAAGTTAAAGATTATTAAATGTTTGCTAGCCTGGCTTGCTCCAGAAACACAGACATAAACCTGCAGTTAATGTTAAAGTGAGGCTTTCTGATTGCATCGTTTGTAAAGACGCTATAATTAGTTTTTTAAATAGTTTATTTATCTTTTCTTTAACTCTTGAGCATTTCTCAGATGGCTACCTTGTACTTTTACTTGAATAAAAATACGTTGATGTACCGCAGCTCTTACTCAAGTACAGTTTTCACCTGCTCTGCTCTGGTTCTGGTTCTGGTTCTGGTTCTGGTTCTGGTTCTGGTTCTGTCTGGAAACGGATCACTGAAAACGCTGCAGGAGCTGAAGTGAATCCCTCTTCAGGCTTTTCCTCAACAGTCTCATCAGGCCGTCTGCTGAGAGAAGAACCAGCAGGAAGGAGGCTCTGGAAGTCTGATCCAAAGGCAGGAATCTCTGATCTGATTGGCCGCAGAGCTTCGAGAAAACCATCAGTTTCTTTTTTCTCGTGAAAATAGTTTTGGTTTTGGTCTCTTTAGCAGTTAAACTGAGCAGATGGAAAACTTCTGCATGCATAAAGCAGCTCAGAGGACATAAAACACAGACTTTTCTGCTGTTTATCTTCAGTTACCTCATTAAAACAAACAGAAGAACCACAAAGTGATGCAGCTTCTGTTGTTGAAGGAGCCGAATGAAAGCAGCTCTGTCTGACGCGATGACAGCAGCTGAAACCCGATGCAGGAGCTGCTCACGCCGCGGCCCTGCAGCTCAAAGGACTTTAAATCTGAATGTTTAAACTTATGATCAGCTGGGAAGGAGATCTGAAGTAGAGAATGAGACTCGTGTTTGGATGCAGAATGAAACGATTCATTAGGAGGCGACGAGCACAGAGGCAGAGCTGGAGGCTGCTGATGAGGGAATCAGGTTCAGGCGTGTTGGAGATGGATGGATGGGTGGATGGATGGATGGATGATGGATGGATGGATGGATGGATGGATGGATGGATGGATGGATGATGGATGGATGGATGGATGGATGGAAGATGGATAGATGGGTGGATGATGGATGGATGGATGATGGATGGATGGATGGATGATGGATAGATGGGTGGATGATGGATGGATTAATGATGGATGGATGGATGGATGATGGATGGAATGGATGGATGGATGGATGATGGATGGATGGATGATGGATGGATGGATGGATGGATGAATGGATGATGGATGGATGGATGGATGGATGATGGATGATGGATGGATGGATGGATGATGGATGGATGGATGGATGGATGGACGGATGGATGATGGATGGATGGATGGATGATGATGGATGATGGATGGATGGATGGATGATGGATGGATGGATGGATGATGATGGATGGATGGATGGATGGATGGATGAATGGATGATGGATGGATGGATGGATGGATGATGGATGATGGATGATGGATGGATGGATGGATGGATGATGGATGATGGATGGATGGATGAATGGATGATGGATGGATGGATGGATGGATGATGGATGATGGATGGATGGATGGATGGATGATGGATGGATGGATGGATGGATGATGGATGGATGGATGATGGATGGATGGATGGATGGATGGATGGATGGATGGATGGATGGATGATGGATGGATGGATGGATGGATGGATGGATGATGGATGGATGGATGATGGATGGTACCACTCCAGGGCTGGACCTGGGAAATGTTTATTTTTATAGTAAAATGTTTTCTTTAATTGTATTACAAATTTTTTATACCATTTTTCTTATTGTTTTATGATTGATCATTTGTATTTTATGACTGTGTAGAGCACTTTGGTCCTGTGGGTGTTTAAAGTGCTTTATAAATACAATTGGTATGGTATTCAATACCTCTGTCAATATGACTGTACACAACAAACAATATAAATTTGTAAAATAACAAACACACAACACGGATTAAGAATAATCAAAAATAATAAAAGTTAAAATACTGAAAATTACCAAAAAAAATATATACTAAAATAAAATAATGTGCTCAGATTGAGCTAAAGGCCAGTGCAAACATGTGGGTTTGTAAGAAAGACTTAAAAATGTGAAGAGCGCTTCTGATATATAAGGGAAGACCGGCTAAAATGATGCACACAGTTAAACATAAAACATTTATGGCTTCGTTTGTTCTTCATCAGGAAAACTAGTTTAGTGTCAAAATATTTTTCAAAGTTGCTGCTGCTTTGGATTTGATGATCTGTTCACTGATAAGTTAAATTTCTTTCTGTTTTCCTTTCTCTCATCCAGACTGTCTTGTTTTTTAACCTTTCTGCAGATTTTGTTTTTTTTAGCGTTTTTCCATCTGGTCGTTTTGCTGCGTTTTCTCTTAGTTTCAGTTCAAAACCAGAACATTTTCTGAGGAATTGTTTTTTATTACTGTTAACCCACTCATAATCTTTGACCTGTAAAACATTTATGAATGTCAACACATAACCAACCACTAAAGAACCAGTTTTAAACTAGCTTTTTTATTTTTTGTTTCTCAGTCTATTTATTTTAACAAAATACACATATGTGATCATACTAGAAAAATATTTTTATATTAATTTCTATGTATGTTCAATAAGTCAATATGCAATGTGCCTATTTTACAAAACTTTTATTTAATATTTTAAAATTCTAGCCTAAATCCTCTTTCATGCATTCATTTCAGACATACCAATAAAACAAGTTCTGCTGTTTCTTCCTCCCCACAGTGGTTATAACCCCCTGTAATATATTTTTGTATTTAAAAAAGTAGAATGAAGTATATTTATATTCAGGTCCTGTTTGCTCAAATCTTTCCTCTGTTTTCTGCCTTTTTATCCTAAGAAAAAACATCTTCCTGTTCTTCCACCTATCATATTTTCTGCAATTCTTTCTTAAGTTTTGATCAATACTTTGTTTATTCTTTAATTTACTTTCATTTACTGTAAAGTTCTTCCTCTAGTTGGTTGGATTCCAACCATTTGTGTTACATAGCGCCACCTACTGTACAGGAGTGACCTGGTATTGTGACATGTCAATCATCTGGGGGGCCAATCAGATGTTAGGGGGGTCCATTGCCCCCTCAGCCCCCGCTTTAGTTCCGCCCCTGCTCTGGACCTGATTTCTGTTTGTTTGGTCTGAAATGTCCACCTGGGAATGAAACAGGTTTGTGTGTTTGTCTGAACCACAGACCACCTGACCTCAGGATGACTTTAACTGCGGCTGTGCAGTGAAATCTCGCCGTGTGCGGTGGTCCTGATGGGAGCACCGCTAAAGCTGACCTAACTGGAATGGTATCTTTACATCCTCGGTGGGCAGCTTCCCATCATAACAGAGTTCTGATGAGTGTTGGTGGAAAATCCCTTGTTGGTCTCTGGGGTTTCTGGTCTGTTTGAAAGTGCAACGAATACAGTTTTTGTTGCGGTTTAAGATGAACAATCATCTCTGCTCCTGTACTGAAGCTTTCGGTCCTCCTAGAGGAGGCAAAAACTTTCCAAAGCATCTAGAAATGGATCAACCGCTTAGATTTACACATTTTGGGCCTTGATTAGCCTCACTGCCAGTACCCAGATTACGTATACTGGACCAATTGTTCTGGAGCTTTTCAGGACTTATTTGGACCCAGTCTTTATTTTCTTACAGTGTTAAGATTTAAAACTGATCTACAGGAAAGAAGGGGATAAATCCGGAGGAAATGTAGGGCTCTTTTTCCTGTTGCTGCTCAGTAACCACTAAACAAATAAGAAAAAACGGTGAGTCCTACCACATAAGGGTTGTGAAGTGGCCCGCCCCGCTTCAACCTGGTGCTGGAAGTGGTGGCAACATGTTGTTATTATAGAGAAGAGAGGACCAAAGCAGAAAACAAGACAGGAACGTCTCTACTGATGCTTTCGTAACGTCCAATCAGCTGCATGAAATATCCTGTTTAGACATTAACTCTCTGGATTCAACCGAGTTACATTTATGTCGATTTATTTCTGCTTAGAAATACTTTGTGAGCTTAATTACGCAGCTTAACGAACACAATTTGATGGAACTATAGGAGGATGAGTTCACAGATCTGAGTTTCGGCGCACAGACACTAAAGATATTAGGAGTAAGAGGTCCACCACCATAAAGACCCGACAACTTGCAGACTGCAGGTTTCTACATATTTAATTTGCACCGCGCTGCTTTATAAAGTGATTGATCCTGCAATGCTGCCTCAGAATTCACATTTTACATGAAGACCCAGCAGTGGGTCCAATCAGGTCCAATAATAACAATGATCACCGTTTCATGTTCTGCTCTGGTCTTTGAAATCCTGACTTTGGCAGGAAGTTGGTTTTCCATCCAAGATATTTCCAACAAGGTTATTCAATCCTGCAGATTCCCGGATGGTTAAATTCCTCCACAGCGTTGTTTTATTTTTATGATGCTTTTTATTGAATAGTATGGATGGGACTTTTTATGATGTCAGCTGTGAACTTATTGATAAGCTTTCTTTTTAATCTTCTGATTTCACTTTTTAGCTGTTTGAACATTCAGGTTTTTATTGGAACATTTTTACAGGATTTTAATTAACTGGTCTGAGCTATAGGTCCTCAGATCTTGGCTTATTATCTTATTTCGCTTTATCTACATATTTTGGTGGGAATAAAGCTGATATGACTCCATGTTTCCCTGATTTCTTCCCATGAACTGAGCTGCGGATGAGAATGCTCCCTGATATCAGTTTTTACACCCCTCTGACAAGTCTGCTGCAGGGTATTTATCTTGGAAACAGTGGCGTGGCGTTGCGTGACAGTGGCCGTCTCCTCGGCTGTTATTTCTCCGAGCTGTCCTGCAGCTCTTCCTCCTACGATGTCGCCACGGAGGAATTTGACAAAGGCGGAACTTTTCCTGCTCCGGCTGAACCGTCATAAATCATCTGCAGCTTCCCCGCGCCTGTTGCCCGCCGTTTCGTCATGCTGTCGCTGATCTGAGTTCACATCGCATCATAAAACTTCAGGCGAGCTGAAGACCAAACAAGTCAACGCCCACGTGAAATATGCAGACGCACTGATGCTGAAGAGCCCAGGAAAACATCCTCTTCATCGCCATTACCAGCTGTGAGAGACCTACAGCGGCGTGATACAGTGAATCCCCCTCCTCTTCCTCTTCCAGCCCACAGCTGAAGGTTAGACGATCCACACCTCTGTGGGAAAAGTCAGGGAGAACAGAGAAAGCTTGTTTGCCTTCTGTGGTAAAAGTTTAAAAGTTGTGTCAGAACCTGGAGGCCAGGATCAGAGATGGAGGAACAATCATCGTCACCAGACCTGAGAAACGTTCTCCATCGGATGGACAGTCCCTGAAAGTCACAGGAGCCTCAATCTTCTGGTTCACTTGTTTCCCTTGATTTATCCTCACCTGGTTCCTCCTCCAGGGTGGACCGCCCCATCTGGGTCTGAGGTCAGCCTCTGCCTCAAGCGAAGGAGTTTAAGTATCACGGTGTCTTGGTCACCAGTGATGGAGTGAGAGATGGCTCCGTCTGCAGTAATGTGGGCGCTGATCCGGTCTGTTGTGCAAGAGCCGAGCCAAAGAGCAAAGCTCTCAGTTCAGAGGCCCGTCTATGTTCCGACCCTCAGCTATGGTCATGAGGTCCTGATAAAGACCAAAAAAAACGAGATCTCTGACACCATCGGCTGAAATGAGCTTCCTCCTGAGGATGGCTGGGCTCTGCCTCAGAGACGAGGATCTGTTATCCGGGGGATTCAGAGTAGAGCCGCTGCTTCGCCACATCGAAAGGAGCCAGTTCAGGTGGTTTGGACATCTGATCAGGATGGCCCCCTGGGTCAGGCCTGAACTCCTCAGGATCCCCCAGAATGAGCTGGAGGATGTTGCTGGGAGAGGGAAGTGTGGGGTTCCCTCCTGGACCTGGTGCCCTGGGACCTGACGACGGACGGATGGACTGATGGTTCCTCCTCTAGTGACCAGGATCATCTCAGCAAACCTTCAGTCCAGCAGTAGCTCCTGCTGTTGACTCTGTTCAGATGTTCTCAGACGTCTTTTTCTTGCTTTCTTGCTGGCTTGCTTCAAGTTTTAGGCTTTGGACTTAATTCTGTAAGTCTTCACTTGCATAATTAAATATATATTTTGCTTAATCTCTGCCTGACATCAAGACCAAATACAAAAGCAAAACCCAAACCACACAGAGTAGAACATGACGTATCTCTGCAGGTGCATCAGCCGCAGGCTTTAGTGACGAGCAGCAGCTGCATGAATCCTGATCGCTGCTGCATCTGCAGCTGGTTAAATGCTGCAGGTCATCAAACGGAGCAACCTGCACAGAAACAGGCGGTAGTAAAGCTTCCAGTGAGATTCAGGCTCTGGTTGCTTTTTATTATTAGCAACAGGTTAAACATCTGCAGTCGTTCCTCTGACCTGCAAATCATGGCATGACCTCCTCAGCCAGCGGGCGTTTAGGGAAAACACCTGAAGCAGAGGTTTCACGTTCTGGTCCTACAGAGCCGGAGTCGACGTTTAGAGGTGTTCCTGCAGGTCCAACACCTGAATGTTATAATGGAGGACTGCCCCCCCCCCCCCCCCCACCCCCCTGAAGGAGCAGTGGTGCCTCGGTGTGACTCGTCTGTGCGGTCGGTAACGGGGAAGTGCGTGTTTTTTCTTTCTGGATTGTTCCTGCGTCCGTCCTGCAGCCGCTGTTTATTGTCAGCAGCAGAATGGATGCAGATCGAGTGTTTTTGTTGTTTTTCCTTCCCCTGCAGCCGTTTCCTGACTGCGTGAATGTCGGGGGCCAGAAAACAACGCCGCTTCATTTGTGCGTCTTATCGTCCTCTTCATCTAACCTGCAACGTGTCCGGCTGCGTTTACGGGAAACAACTCCACGGATGCTGGAAGGAAAAACTGATGCAAACATCCTCAGAGTTATAAAAACGTCTGTCTGATTTTTCACAGCTTTTTCTTTGAATAAGAAGGAATAAAAAAGCTCCTGAAAATAAAAACAAGTGGATAGTTTTTATCTCAGAGGCAGCAGATAAATGCCTCAGTCAGTTTTTTTAACATTTATTTCAGCATCAAACACCTTAAAGGCATACTATGCAACATTTTTCAGTTAATTAATGTGTTCCATACCGTTTTGGATGATTAAATGAGTCATTTCAGGTCGAACAAAGGTTTTCTCGGCCGCCCTGGTGGTCTGTGGGGGAAATACAAGATGGATGGAGGTAAATACAATTGCAAGTGCGGTATTATTATTATTATTTTTATTTTTTTATGTTGGCAAGGCGGAAGCGTGAGTTTGGCGAGGCGGCTGCCTCGCCAAGATAGCGCTGCGGGATACCCTGATGTTCATACCTTCACTGTGTTAGTCGTTGTTTGTACTGCCGTTTTTTCCACTTTTCGTTGCGTTCGCCTGTCTGCTAAGCTCAAAACAACCAAAGCGCCTGGCTTGATGGAGAAACCAGAACAGCTGAGCATCTTTACGACAGTGCACTTTTACTTTCGCCCTCTGGGGGGAGCCTCGCTGGAAAATCAACCCCGGTTGCATAGTATACCTTTAATAATGGGAAACAAGGAGGAAAAAAAACAAATTTTCCTCCAATTCAAACTGTGATGACTGAGCGACGGACACACGGAGCGGATCGGACCACCCGGCCCGGCTTACATCAGCGTCTCCGCCTCAGAGGAGACAACAGCTGAGCAGCGAGCCGTTGCTTCATCCGCCGAGGAGGTGTTGCCTCAGGTCAAAGGTCAAGGCCTGCACAGGGTTACTGGCCCCTGGGGGCCCCAGCACTGGAGGGGAATGACTGAGATGTCTGTTTGACGAGGAGGAACAACGTCTGTCAGAGGCAACATTAACGAGGAGCCACAGCTTCATCTGCAAAGAGGAAAACACCGTAAGCCCCAAGATTATAAAACATAAAAATCATCATGAGATAACAGCAACTAAACTAAACCAGAACAAACTTAAACACGTCTGATAATCCAGGAATTACTTACTGACTCTTTACATTAATTAATATACCTAAAAATCTTTGGTGTCTGGATCCAGCGAGAGCCGGCGGCTCATTGGGTGTCGCTGACGGAGTTTTATGTCTGTAAACTGTCACGGAGCTTTGGCCGAGATTTTATTGGACTTCTGGAGGACGGCTTCACACTGCATGAAGGAATCAGGTTCTAGATGGTCTCATTAAAATCACAGCCGGGTCCAGTGGACTCAGAACATTTGGATCACAGAGAAAAGCTCATGGTCCACTCAATGACTGCAGGGTTTCCTGGTTCTGTGGTTGCACAACGGGCCCAAATTCAATTCAATTCAATAAAATTTTATTAATGTAGCTCCAAATCATGATACATGTCATCTCAAGCCACTTTCCAAAGTCAAACTCCATCAGATCCTCCAGGTTGGTGAGAAAGTTTCCTCTCTAAGGAAACCCAGCAGGTTGCATCAAGTCTCTCCAAGCAGCATTCACTCCTCCTGAAAGAGCGTAGAGCCACAGTGGACAGTCGTCTGCATTGTTGATGGCTTTGCAGCAATCCCTCATACTGAGCAAGCAAATCCTCCCCCTACCTTCACTGGGCTTTACGTATAAGGTGTTTGTGCTGATCCACTGTTTAGTTCCTCCATCATGGTCCAACGTCTCGGGTCTCCTCTCTCCAGAACTCTGGTCTTTCCTCCAGGTGCAGCTCTGCTGACCTCAGTCCTGCTGCCATCTTGGTTTTTTCTCCTTCATCCTGCTGAGATGTCCTCCTCCTCTCATCATCTTCCTCTCTGCAGATTGATGGACATCGTGATTAAAAAAGGCTGATTTGATGGAGCTGCTAGGAACCCACCTGCAGACCATCAGTCAGCAGCAGATACAGCAGCTTCCATTGAACCTCATAAATCATATTTCATCGCGCTCAAGGCCAGACGTGAGCTTGTTTTATTAAAGGTTCACCGCCGGGTCCCGTCTCATCACCGCCGACCTCACCGATGTTTCCACTCAGACCCAGAATGTGACTCCATAGCAGGCGGGGCATTTAAAGTTTTCCCTCCTGGCGGCTGCTGTACCTGACGTAGCTGAACACCTGTGAGGTGAATGATGTGCAGACCACTGAGATAAGGCAGCGGTCCAGCCTGAACGTATCTGAAGCTCCGTGTCAGAGAGGAGACTCTGTCCATCTTCTCTGGACACGTACTGATTCTCCCAGAACGTTTAACGATGGATGTGGGAACCGAGCTCCGTAATGAGCGAGCAGGACGACACACAGATGGTCGGAGGGTTTTTACTTTTTCTATTTCAGGTGCCTGGAGTCCTGATCTCCATCCATCTCGGTTTTTATCTCAGGGTTTATTTTGAAACCTGTCACCCACCGGGCCCAGAACCAAAAAAAAAAAACATCATCTGCCTGATCTGTGATTATGAGTCTGAATAAGTTGGCACACAGACAGCGTCCTCCCCATCAGCTCCCCTATCGGACTCTATTGTATCATTGTGTTTAGCGCCGGGCTAATTAATAACCGGCTTATCTGGACGGAGGCAACAATAATCTTTTTCTGTCCAGCCGAGCGCTTCCTTCCTCCCTGCAGCCATCAGAGTAAACCAGGGAGCCGGCGCCGAGTGGCGGCAGCTGCCCAACCGTGAAGACGCACAATGAGGAGGGGTCACAATAATATGGCTGCTGGCGGCCTCCATCCATAATAAACTCATTAATTAATGTGCTAAAGTGCTCTGATTTAGACACAGGCAGTTATTTTATTAACAATGAAGGATGGGCGTTAAACCTCCAACCTCCAGATGTTCAGCCTGGATCAGATCTGAGGAGCCATGAGGCCAAAACAGAGATAATCTGCTATAATAAACCTTGTCTGTAAAACTTTATAATCAAGAATGAAACGTTTATAATATGCAGCAAACATCAGCCGTGTTTATAAACTGTGCAGATGTAGGGAGAATTAAACAGATGCTAAAATTATCATGAATAAATGTGGTTTAAAGCGCGATGAGAGAACATGGTGGAGATCAGCGGTTCAGACGTGTTCTTTACCTTTAATTAGAGAAAAGCTATTAGAAACTAATTAAAATCTTTCTATAATGAAAAATGTTTGGAAACAACAATTTGTTTGTCTTTTATTAACCAGACTTTTTAAATACAACTAAAAACAGCAAGTTTCTTTGTAAAAGAAGCAGTGACCCAAACCCTGTTCATTCTGTTTTTTTATAATTTTCTTTTTCTATTGAGTATAAAATCAATTTTTTAACTGGAAGCCTTTGTTTTTATGAAGCAAATTCTCTTTCAGTTGTCGTTTGACAATAATTTAAACGTCCCTTTATATAAGAAATTACCTTTTTAAAAAAAAAAAAAAAAAATAAAACCTTGGACACTTCATTGTTGAGCTGATAAAATTGAATCAGAATATTTTTTGTAACTTCAATCAATCAATCAATTTTATTTGTCAACTGCAATTTGCATTGCAATCGAAAATTCAGTTCCAGTACAACCGTCCATCAGATACACTTAACAAACATTTTGGGGGAATGATTGACTGAGGCCTTGTGTTGCCAAGGAACACAGCCAATAACTTGAATTATTATTTAATAACCTTTTTTTTGCCCCATGAGTAGCTATGATTGGGTGAGTTTGACCCACATGAGAAAGATTTTGGCTGTTTGATGGTTTAAATGTTTCTCTAACCATTTATTCTGGGGGAACGTTGCAGACAAACATGTTTAACTCCACATGGTGGATTCATTAGTTTAAAAGTCAATCAGTCGCCTCTCTGGTGCCTCTGTGGTTCAGAGCGAAAACGCAATAAAGCAAAAATCTGCTGTCTGCTGTCAATAATGTGTTGAATCTGCTGCACAGAAGCAGAACCTCCCGTCGGCTGCGGTTTGTGTTTCTAACAGAGATCTGCAGAGGAAGCGGGACCTCAGTTGGCATCCAGCCGTATAAACCATCGCTGCCAAATATAGAAATCACTCACAGCCTCCAAACACATCCATCCCGTAAGCGGCTGCTTCTTCACGCGTCGCTGTCCGCTCCCCGCTGGGCTCCGCTTTGTCTGCAGACGTACGCAGAGACACAAATCACGGCGAGGACGTGTAAACATCGGAACAATCGCCCAGACGCCACGCTCATTGTTTTATTCACGTCCTCAGAGGAGACGTTTATTTGAGTCTCTGCGGGGCGGTGTGGACTTTATTTTAACGCCATTGTTCCTTCTGCTTGTTGCTGCAGCTGAACAGAATAATGCAGGTTTGTTTAATATAATAATAACATAATAACATCTGCAGACTGACAACTCTGCAGCAGTCCTCTGGGTCTCTCACTTCCTCCCTGTGCATCGGTTTGTCATCATTCTGCTATCATCTGGGAGTTCAGTGATCAGATGCCGTTTCTTATCAGCGTGAACTGATGTGGGCCGAGCAGCCCTGAGGGACTCCGGTGCTGAGCTTGATCATTTTTTCCTCCAAACATTTCCAGTCTAAGCCATCAGACATCCCATCATCTCCTGGTCGTTAGTCCTCCAAACTTTCTGGAGGTCTAGACTTCATTTAGTTTCTCTCTGTTTTAACTCATTCAAGCAGAAGGAAACTGAAGGGATGAAGCATTATTAACACATAACAGACACATTTCCAAAGTTTCTGGGCAGGTCTACAGGTCATTGACCCTTTTCAGCCCTGATATCTCCAACCTGGACCTCACTCGCCTAAAACCATCAATATAACCAGATTTAACCTAAAAAAATGGCATAAATGTCAAACTTTTTCAGCTTGTTTGATCATCACTATCAGCATTATAAAGAAATACGGCTAATTATGTTAACACAAACACTGAATTTACTGAAGCTGTTGTTTTAGTTGAAACATTCCTTTCATTTATTAATACAATTTTGTTTTTTGCTTCATTTATTGTAAAGATTATTTTGTAATATGGCTTTTTTAAACGGTTTATCCTGCCCAAATGAATTACCTTCACGATTGAGGCTCTTCTTACCATTAACTTGACGTATTGAGGATGTAATGTATTCTATATACATCAATTAGTTGGGAGGATATCTGAAAATCATTAGTCTCCATCAGATCTCTTTGAGGTTTTGCAGGATAAAATGTCTGGTATTACCGTTCAGCATGTTTTCTTTGTGATTTTTGACTTTTCTCTGTTTCTACACGTGTTAGCAGTCGGTCGCCGTCAGAAACGCGCCTCGTTCCGCTCTAACGAGGCAGAGATGAAGACATTAATCTTGTTCCCTACATCAGCATGACTCCAACAGGAACTGGTGTTTTACAATGACCCATAAATACTGGCAGAGGATTAGGCTGAAATACCCTTTAATTTACTGTAATCACTGCATCTGCGTCGCTCTTCCACACACAGCTCGGGGGGGCGGCCGCAGGAGTTATCTGGAAACGCTTTGGTTAATGCCGGAGAGGAATCCAATAATGAAAGCCTCTGTTTGTTTCTCTGCTTTGAAAACAGGAAAAAAATTAAAAGGTTTGAACCCAAATGACTGTTTTTAGGTCTGAAACCTTCTGGTTCTGCTTTAATCTTGGTGAAAAGGTGCTGATCCAGGAAATGAGGGGAAATATTCTCAACGACAACAGTGTTGGCACAGATTCAGCCAAACTGCAGGTTTGGTGATTCCTGTTAGAGAAACGCTCTGAAGAAACGTCCTGAGAGATTAATAATCCGTATTTCACGTTTGCTGATGGCCTCCAGACAACCTCAGAACCTTTTCTTTAAACAGTTTGAGATTTAAAGCGACTCCTGCCTCCGTCTGAGCGCCCTCCACATCCTCTCGCTCATTAGTCGCTATCAAAGCGCCACAACAATGAGAGTCCAGATTTAGGCCCAGATTGAGAGGGAGGGACCGACATCCTTCAGGCTGACGAGGCACAGAGCAGCTGAATACCTGAGAGGACCACAATGATGCTTTCTCCTGCTTTTTATTAATCGTCTGAAGCATGAACTGTGAATTTCTGACTTTAATATCCAGACACTCCTTGGTCTCTTGGCCATAAATGCCGTTCACATGTAAGCCACCTGCAGCTGCCTGGGACGCTCATCTACGGCGTAAAACAAGGAGCTTCTTGTCTGCCGTGGTGATGAAGAGGCTGACAGATGAGGCTGGACAGGAATCTCCATGTTTGCAGATGACGTTGTGATGTGCTGTGAGAGCGGGGAGCAGGTGGAGGAACAGCTAGAGAGGAGGAGGTTCTTTCTGGAAAGGAACCAAGGTTAGCCGTGAGGTTACATGGAGCAGAGATAAAGATGTCCAAGCAGGTTGGAACGGGTGGAGAACAGAGTTTCAGAGAGAAGACGGTGGTGAGACCAGAGATGTCTGGTTGAGAGACAGAGACGCTGAGGAAGAGGCAGGAAGCAGAGGTGGAGGCAGCAGAGATGAAGATGCTGAGGTTCTCTCTGGGAGTGACGAGGATGGAGAGGATCAGGAATGAGTTCATCAGAGGGACGGTTTGGTTTAGATGTTCTGGAGGCCAGACTGAGACGGTTAGGACAGCGAGGACAGGGCAGGAGGAAGACCAGAGAGGAGATTCATGGATGGAGGTAAAGAGGACATGAAGGAAGTTTGTATGAATCTGAGTCTGAATTTAAATCTTTTTTTCATTTTCAAAACGAAGCTCAGCCAAGATATGAGGAAACAGTAACTTTAGACTCCGTTTGACAAACCACTTCTCATTGGTTGAAGCAATCTGTGTAGCAGATCCGGTACCAGTGGGAGAACGGTCCTCAGAACAGAACTCTCAGAAAGCCTTTGAGGCCCGATCCGACCCAGTTCCAAGGGTTCATGGTGTCAGAAGGCACGCCGAGCTGCTGAGCGAGATTTTGTTCACGTCTTTAAAGGCGTAGTTTGGTCGGTTCTGTATCTTTATTGGAGGAAACTCCCCCATCGTTGGTGAATGTGGAACCGTCTGTCCGGTTCTGAACAACGGAACGGCTCGGGTCGGTTTGGCTACTGTTTGCTCTGAAAAGAGTCTCCGCTGGTGCTGGTGGTGACGGTGATCCAGCTCTGGGTGAGAGAGGAATCTGAAGCCATGAGAACTCAGCTAGCCCCCCCACCCCCCCCCGCTCCCACCCAACGCCTTCAGGACTGACACACATTGAGGAAGACGTGAAGCGCTCGCCCTCATTAGGCGCCCCGGTGAGCGCTGAAAGGAGCGTCTATTCACTGGTTCTGGTGGGAACACTGGGAACAGCCAAGTACAAAAACAAGCGGGCAGCAGGGAGGCCGCCACACACAGGCAGAGCCGGCAGACTCCTCCGGACTAACAAACAAAGACAGCGCTGCATGTGAAGCCCGAACCTTTGAGCTTTTCTCAGGTCTGCGTCCCTTCTTCACCTCCTCCTCCTCCTCCTCCTCCTCCTCCTCCTCCTCCTCAGCTCGCTCCTTTCAGGCAGACGTTAAAGAAAAGCAGCTGACGGCTGTCACTCAGCGGGGACCCCCATCAGCGAGCTAACAGCTAGCGACACGCAGAGAAACAACAGCTTTGGCAAACTGACGGTTCTGGTTAAAGGCCAGAACAAGTTCTGCTTTAGGTGGAACAATTAACGGATCCGCTTAAGAACTCTGTTGGTGTTTGACAAAAGACAGCTGCTGCCGTCGCAGCCAATCGTGCTTTTCCACATCTTAACAGGCGCGTTTGCAACCAGAACTTCATCTCCTGGAACTTTGTCTTATGTCCCGTTTCCTGTGTGCGTTCCCACCGGATTAAACTTTACGAAAAGCTTTCCTCCTCCGTTCTCCAGCGACAAACACGAATCAAACGGGTCTATTGATGCTGCAGCTCTGCTCCTGAAGACAAACCTTGGCTCCCGTCACAGGAATCTGACGCTCCCATCTTCCCTCAGAGGGAGAAAAACGGTCAAATCTTTGAATCAGACATTTTTATTGGATCAGAAATCAGGACAAAAAGACGAGAAGGTTCCTTGGTGTCTTGTTCAGGAGTGACGGTTAAATGGATTGGAGGTTCCTAACGAGGCGCTGCAAAAACAGAACTAAAATAAGTAATATTTTCTTAAAATGAGTGTATCTGTCCTTGGTTTGAGCAGGTAAATAAGATGATCTGCCAATGGAATAAGATTTTTGCACTTAAAATAGGAACAACTCATCTCCATCCTCTTATTTTGAGTGCAGGATGTCTATTTATCTTATTTTAGGGGTCAAAATACTCATTCCATTAGCAGATAATTTTATTTACCTGCTCAAATCTAGGACAAAAAACATACATTTTAAGAACATTTTACTTATTTTTAGATCTGTTTTTGCAGTGGGGAATTGCTCTAATTGGATGGGGAGAAGCAGGAACTGAGCAGAAATCAGGACAAAAAGACGAGAAGGTTCCTTGGTGTCTTGTTCAGGAGTGACGGTTAAATGGATTGGATGTTCCTAACGAGGGAATTGCTCTAATTGGATGGGGAGAAGCAGGAACTGAGCAGAAAGGTGAAGCTCTCAAACCCTCTGGTCCCTCTACAACACCTGAGATATGGATTAAGATCTAAAGAAGAAGCCTCTGGAGACGAGCAGCTGAAAGGTTTGGGTTAGAGAGGGAATTCCTCCTGGACCTGCCTCTGCTTAGAAAACAAAGTGAAGAAGCTGAAAACGCTGTTTTGTTTTGCACCTGTGTCCAATCTAACGATGACTTAAAGATCTCCTTAAAGATCTGCGTTACATTTGAGGAAACCTCCCACCTGGACTCTGTATGAAATATTCTGCTGGTGCTGAACATTAAAGCCGCTCCTAAAGAAGTTCCATCTTTAAGGTCTTTACTTGCGTATTACTCTTTAAGACTTCACATAAAAATGTAAAAGAAAACAGGCACTCCCCCCCCCCCCCCCCCCCCCCCGGTTATTATGGTCAGAAAATACCCTAAACGGTGCCACTGGTGGGTGATGCAGAGAGACGGGCCACCGGGTCACGGCCCGGCCTGTAAATCAGCCTCAGCTCAGATCACGGAGCCAAATAAAACCTTCACATGAGATGAAATGCTGCAGAAACAGAGCGGAGAGTTTCCCAGCGGGGCCGCAGAGCCCAGAGATCTGCCGGGATGATAAGGAGTCGGTATCTCTGATCCGTTACCATCCACACCCTGGACTCCCACACACAGCTGGAGAAGTTCTGAATCAGGAGATAAAAGCAGTCAGGCCTTAAATTACCGTATCATGCTGAATTAAAACCACAACCTGATCCAAAGACAGGAGCAGCCTCTGTAAAGCACCACGTGGTCCAGCAGCCTGCAGAACTTCTTCAGCTTCATGATCATCGGGTCTGGATCCAGGAAACGACGGTTCTGGTCCCTACAGGAACATCCGGGTCTGCAATCGTGTGGCAGCAACAGGAACACAGGTGTGCTGCAGGTGTGCTGCAGGTGTGCTGCAGGTGAGGTGCCGTCTGAACCGGGCCTTGTTGCAGCAGCGAGCTGCGGTCCGGTCTCTCTCTGGGAACCTGCGGTACAGAATGAGAATAATCATGGAGGTCCAACAGATTTCTGCTGGTTTTGCTTTTCTGTCTCATAGATTATCTGAGTAAATACAAAATAAAATCCTTTTAACCGTTTCTTTCCTTTATCGATGGACCAGAACTTTCCACACCAACCTGGTCCTGTAAATGCTAAATGGACTGAAGTTCTTTTCCAGGCATTTTGGCCAATCAAAGCACTTCACAACCAGAACCACATTCACCCAGTAACACCTTACAGTTGAAGCTGGAAACAAACCCACAACCTTGCAGCTGCAGAGTGACTACCCTGACCTCTGATTAGATCTCTCTGTGTGAAAGAAGACAGCTCCGTACATCATAAAACTGTCTGGATTATAATAATGAAGCTTCTGGTCTGAGACGGTCCAACATGCAGCAGATGGTCTGTGACTAAACGATCAGCCCATAAATACCTGTTCAGGTAAATCCCTCCAGCTGCAGTGAAATGGGTCGGGTTTGTGAATCTCAGCGTGACGATGCGCTGCCAACAGAAATCTGCATTTCTATCAGAACAACATCTATGCTGATGATGCACAGACTTACAGAGATTGCGTGGCACACTTTCCAAAAATAAATAAATACATTTATATATATATATATATATATATATATATATATATATATATATATATATATATATATATATATATATAGATATAGATATAGATATATATATATGTGTATAAAGCTAGCGGGGACTATTGGGAGTTGGGGTTAGTCTAATTATTTTAAGGGAAATTTTTCTAAGGAATGCCACCTTTGATCATTGTTTGCTCAGATTTATAATTGCTAATTAAGCAGCAGTCAGTCTATTAATGCTAAAGAGCGGGGGGGGGGGGCAGTGTTCAGTCCTTAGGTACTTTAATTAAGACTGTAGGACATCTGTTTGCTGATAAAGATGCTCTGAATGCGGTCAGATAAGAGCTCCAGCGTCACTAACACGGATCTTTATCAGCTCTGATGCTTTATCTCCAGAAACCTGCAGCTGTCTGACTTCACGCCGCTCTTTAAATCCCACAACACTGCCGTGTTTATCTGCGCTGGTGTAGGAGCAGGTTGTAAATTCTTTGCTCTGCTTCACCTTCGGGGCCCGGCCAGCCCTTAAAGGTCCCTTAAAGACTGGCTGGAATTCCAGGCTGCTGTGAACCTGCAGGGAGACTTATGGAGCGCTGGGTGCGACATGTGGACCTGGGTGTTGTTGCAGTATGTCAGCGGTGACGCGGTCAGGTTAAACGCCTTCTCTGTTTGACCGATTGATGCCGATTCCTCTTGGTTGTCTGCGGTTTATCTCACTCCATCATCGGCTCCTCCTTCATGCTGGATGAAGACCCTGGTGAGATCTTCAGATCCACCACCCGGGTCTTCGTGCTGCTACGCATCTTCGTCCATGACACGTTCTCCTGAGCCCCGGTTCATGTTGATCCTTTCAGATATGCAAATGATCTCTGAACGCTCTGGTCCATCTAGCAGGACGGTGATGGACCGTTGCAGGGCGGCCGCCATGCCGTCTTCTGACCCCCTCATGATCTGCAGAATCATCTCTACCAGAGGTTTCTGGGCCTCTGCTCTGGAGGCCCTGCCTTGCTTCGTTGCCTCTTCCTCCAGACTCGCTGAACGTCTGTTTCAGCTTTTCTTTGGGTCTTTAGCTGCTTTTCCTCTCAGTCTTCAGACGTGGACATGATGCCACCACAGAGAAACAGACTCCTATTTTATAATTTCTACGGTTCAGGAGGAGGAAGCTAACGTCAGAGAAGGTGTAACACAAACAGTAATTTAAGGTTTGCTCCAAAGGGATAATAGAAGCAAAAGAGCAAAGGGGAGTTTTCCTCTCCACTGTCGCTTCATGCATGCTCAGTATGAGGGATTGCTGCAAAGCCATCAACAATGCAGACGACTGTCCACTGTGGCTCTACGCTCTTTCAGG